>NC_040045.1:28029397-28329397 GCF_003713205.1 Coffea eugenioides | reverse complement strand
ATACCAACTAAATTTACTAATCACATATACACGCAAACTCATAAGTTCCAAGTTCATGCAAAACCCATATGAATAAAATTCATGTTTTAAAATTAGCGCAGGAACAATTTTTTTGGTAATTAAGAAAAAAACTTTTGTCAATTCTTTAAGGCCAGAAATGCAAAATGATATTGTTGTTAACAATCTAAACACTTGGTTCTCTCTGCACTTGGAGATCTCCATATTGACAAGCAAAATTAGTTCCTTCCTCAGATGTTAACTCTACCTTGCATATTAAATAATAAACATGGGATGTATGCTAGCAAGTACAAAAATAACCCAGCTTTATATCGAAAATTTGCATGTTTACAATATTCATTAGGTTCCTGATTTCTAAATGCACAACTCCAAATGTTTTTAGACTTCAAACTAAAAGAAGAAATTATTAAACGATTTTCAAATTAAAAACCCCCTTGTCTAGAAGCACAACATATAGCCTTCCTTACCTTTTAATTGAAAGACTGAGGCATCAATTACCAGAATTATGATGACTATTTTTTTCGTCTTTTGGTCTTCAATTTTTTGGAGCAAGCCCTTGTTTGCCAGTTGCGGAGAAAATTTCCCCCCCCCCACAATTCTTTTTTTTTTTTTTTTGGAGAATTGGCAAGCTATTAAAAAAGGGTAACAAAAGGATATAAATGTAAACTGTGAGCCATAGTGAAGGACAGTTGATGGAAAATCTTGACAATTGAGGACTTTGTTATTTCACAATCAACAAGGGAGGTGCGTGACTTTTGTAAAATCTAGAAGGAAGATCATTGTAATTCACCCTAAAAAAAAAATCATATTTCAGAGTCAAATGATGCTATCTCCATAGATTGAAAGAAAAAAAAAAAAAAAAAGAAAAGCAAAAATCTAGGGGCACTAACAACTCACCATATGCGTGTGATCATAATCTCCAAACAAAACCCTAAGCTGTAATGTTGATGATGATTTTGGTACATACCAAATATGAAGGAGAGATGATAAAGATTTCAAAAATGTCCAGAAAATGAACAAATAATACACTTGTTTTGGAAACTTCACTAATCAAAATTCTGATATGTATATCTACTTATAAGGAAATTGGGAGAAAATTATATTTCTGACCCAAAAAAAGCAGAAAAATTAAAATTTGGGGTTTTTCTTATAGAAACTTCAGAAAATATTTAGCACTGAATCTGCTGTGAATCCAAGTTCTTAGATTCATTACTATTTCTTATCAGAAGATTTTGAACCTTACTTCATAAGGCGAGGGCCAAGAATGGAAAATAAACAATCAGATCATGTGAAAAAAACAACAACGGATCAAAATAATATTGAATATCATGGAAAATCATATATTAACTAACAAGTGACAAAAGATGGGTCTAAAAAATAATAAAGAAGTTACAAAAGATGGCAAATTAGAAAAAACCTTGATATCAGGGCGCAAATGATTATGCCATCTCTCCCGGCACTGCTTACCGGCTCTTCCCACCATTTTCTCAGCAATTTGAGCCCATTTCTTCACTCCAAAATGCTTCACCAGCCTTTTCAATGTGCTGCATAACAAAAAAAAAAAAAGGGAAACCAAAAAATTAACCAACACTTTTGACATCAAACTAATTTTGCATGTCACAAATAAGATAAAGATCCATGGAAAAAGAATAGATAAAAGTAGCAATAACAACAGAAGAGACTAATAGGGAATTCTGTGACTTTTACTTGTCTTCCTCTTCAGTCCACTGGCCTTTGATTAAAGCTACAGAAGGACCACTTTTTCCTCTCCTTCCTACTCTCCTGCAAACTCTTGGTTCCAAATCTTCTTCCTCTCCAAAGCCACTGTTGAGATTCATTTCTTGACTCAAGATTGGAGTACTTTCTTCATTGAAAAAATCTCCATTGACAAAACTACTTGTGTCATGAGGAGGAGGTAGAATAGTTGGCCGTGGGAATAGCCCTTCTCCTTCTCTTGCATGGCTATGGATTGCACCACCACTTGTTGAAGAGGAAACAAAATCAAAATTCACTGGAACAAGGTTTCCTTTGTTCTTGAAATTGGCAAGAATTTCAGGTTGACAAAAATGGCTCTGACCCAATAAAAATTTATCTATGGCTGTGAGGGTTGGCTTTGGCTTAAGAAAAGAAACTTCTTCCATGACTTTTCACCTTTCCCCTTGCTCTTGGTTTTATGTTTCCTGTGTCTTAGTTGTTTGTTATGGGAAAAAAGTTGGTTAATGCTTGAGGTAAAATTAAGGTGAGGAGGAAATGATTATTACGTGAGATGTAATATTGGTATGTGGAAGGATACCGGGGTTTTTATTCATATTAGTCTAAAGGAATTTATTAGGTGTATAATTAAGCAATTAAGCCCAAGGAGTTTATTAGGTGTATAATTATGCAATTAAGCTGCCACATTTAATTATTTCCTTAGTGTTTGCTTTGCCTAGCACCTTTCATGCTATTACCATATGTGTTCGGCAAATTTCAACTCACCGTCTTGACCCAAAAGATTTAGGTAGTCTATTAATGACCAACACGTGTATTTAGACACAACCAAGCGAAGAAGAAACATGAATAATTTTTGGGAAAATGACCTGTTTCATCCTTCATATTTCGCAAAAATATTTTTTTCGTCCCTTACTTTTAAAATAAAGCAAATTCATCCCTGACATTTAAAAATTTAAGTTATTACATCCCTGAACCTAATTTTCAATCTGAATCAAACCATTCAATAGCCCAGTAATAAATTTTGGAAATAGAATTGATAGATCACTCGGTCAATTTCATCATATTCACATGACATTTATTAAACCAAAAAAATAAAAATTATAACATAAAAGGCCATTCTTTGTCTTGGAATAGTGGGATTTTTTTTTTTGTAAATCTTTTCATACATCGTTAGTATATCCGCTTGCGAATCTAGATGTGTATCATAAATATAAAATTTAGTGTTTAAATTTAAATTGAAATGATATGGTGGTACATAAAATCGTCAGTGTATACAATGATAATGTAGGAAAGATTAATCTTTCTTTTTTATGTTATATTTTTTCTTTTTTCTTTTTTGATTCATTAAATTTTACATGAATTTCAAGTTGAGTTAACCAAATGATCTACCAATTACACTCTCAAAATTTGTAATCAGGTTGATTGGTGGTTTGATTCAGATTGAAATTTGGGTTCAGGGATGTAAGAACTTCAGTTTTTAAATGTCAAGGATGAAATTGCTTCGTTTTAAAAGTGAGGGACGAAAAGAATATTTTTGTGAAATGTGAAGGATGAAACCGATCATTTTCCCATAATTTTTAAACAAGGGGGAAATAGAAATGCAGTTTTTTCTGTCATATAAATTATCCTTGACCACGGGTGATTGAAAAGCAAAATGAAATTGCATTTCCTTCTCCTTTTCCGTATTGCCTAATTCAGTACAAAATGGACTGCTTATCCAAAATGATCATTGTCTAATGATGAATTTTATTTCTTATTATGGATATACATAAAAAGAAAGAAAAGAATATAATTCCCGTTCTTCCTTTTCTTTTTTCTTGTTGAAAGTAATCTCTGTTTCTCCAATATCATACTTTAATTTATATATCAAACTGCTCCAATAAAATTTATATATTAATTATATAAATTATTCTTGACCATTGGTGATTGAAAAGCAAAATGAAATTGCGTTTCCTTCTCTTTTTCCCTATTGCCTAATTTAGAACAAAATGAACCGCTTATCCAGAAAGATCATTGTCTAACGATGTATTTTATGTCTTATTATGTATATACATAAAAAAGAAAAGAATATAGTTCTGTTCTTCTTTTTCTTTTTCTTTTTGAAAGCAATCTCTGCTCTTCGAATGTCACACTTTAATTTGGCTAAATTACTTCTTTCCTAATCATGAAACTTTAAAAGAGTATAACTATCACGTTCTTGGATCTATAAATTCTATTACATTTTAAGTAGCAACTTCTAACGTGATAAAATGATTGAAAATATTCTTAGTAGTATATCAAGGACAAATATCTATAAAAAAAAAATGACAAAAATCCATCCCCTAGATAGAGAGAATCTTCGCCTATGTACTCGAAAAAGTGTACTCATTCTTACTTATTCTTTTTGAGTTCTAGAATTCTTTCAATACTTTCGAAAAGATAAAAGGAATAAAATTTTTTTAGCATTATGTTGTATTTATTGACAAAGTTGTGTCAATATTCTCTTGATGATAAATATGAATGGTTGCTATTACATATCATTTACAACACTAAAATGTGTGAATGCTAGTATATTCTGAATTGATTAAAGCAAAAAGAAAAACCAATATGCTCTTATCTTGAATAAAATTTACTTTCCATAATAGTGTCTTTCCTCATGTGCTGAATAATACATATTTCTACTTTTTATGGATAATTATTGAATTTTATTCTTACGAACACAATTTAAAGAATGAGTATTATCCGACATGTGTTGATCCAATATTTAAAGATTTCCTTCTAAATTATTTTCCATGTTTGCGGATTGTCTTTTGTAACCTATAGTTTTGGAACCAAAAAAAAAAAAAATTGCCTATGATTTACACACCAATTGAAGTTGTTGTCAACAATGAACATTTCAAATTATTATATATTTTGGCTATATGAAGCAATATTCTTCCACTTACTTGACCTATACTCATGCTATGCATCAATAAGTAATTTGATATAATATTGTGTTTAATGAAGTCTCCAATCTTGAGCCGCAAATATAAATGGTTAATTTGAATATTAGACACGGGCAAAATGGTTAGAGAATGATAAAAAGTATAAGAATGTGAGCCACTAAAAGTTGCTTTATAATAGTCCATCAAGCTTCCAAGTGATTGAAAAAATACAAAACTAGAAGGTTTAAGAACGTAGCTGCAAGATATTTTTTACCTAAACTCAATCCCATTTAGGAACATGGAATTTTGTAAAAATGCAACACATGATAAATTATTAAAATATATATTTTCACGTCACAGAATCAATAGGTTAATTGTCTAAAGGAAACTAAGTTAAAAGGACAATTATTTGCCATGTCATCATTTAACTAAGGGTTATTATCACTTTACCCCCTTAAATAATATCACTACTATTAATTTATCCTCCAATATTATATTTTAGTCACTTTACCCCCATAGGTGATATAACTCAACATGTTAACAATTTTAGACAAAATACTCTTTTATTTTGTAGCATTACTACATTGTTATTATCACTTTATCCCTTTAAATTATATTGATACAGTCACTTTATTCCTTAATATTATTTTCTAAGCATTTTACCCCATCGTTAATCTAACTAGTATGTTGAAAATTTTTTTAATAGGTTTATACTTTTTTATATATAATTAAAAGTAAAAAAGTTGGAATGGTTGTTCTTTCTTCTTTTTTTTTCAATCTGAGAGTCCAAAAAACATAAAAGTAAAAGAGTTTTTTCAAATTTCTTTTTTCACACTTATTAATACTAGAAAAAGAATAAGAGAAAAGAGAGAAGGAGATAGAAAATTCAATTTTACAAAGAAAGAAAATAATATTATCGTATTAATTTAACATCGTTGGAATTAGGATTGAAATTAGATAGGAAACAGAAAAGTAAAATAATTTTAAAATAATAAAAATATTGAAATCTTTCTTATTTGTATTTTTTGAAGAAAAAAATTGAGCTCTCTCTCTCTCTCTCTCTAGCTCTCCCTCTATTTTTCTATATTTTCAACATTAATAAGATTGTCAAGAAGAAAGAAATTAATACTTGACATTTTTTTCTTGATACTAAAAAAGAGAAAAACCACTCTAAATTTTTTATTGTTTTTATTATATAAAGAGAAGGGTACCTTTTTTTTAAGTTTTTAACTTGTTAAGTCGACTTAATGGCAGGATAAATTGCCTAAAAAATAACTTAGGGTGTAAACTGATAATAAGGGCATAATTTATGAGGGTAAAGTGAAAATAATTTTAAGGATTAAATATGTCTTTTCACTTAAATTAATAAACTCTATTAAATTTGACCATTAGTTTTACGAGTAAAATGACTAAAATGTAATATTAAGAAAACAATTGATATTAATACCAAACATTAAGAGGGTAAAGTGATAATAATCCTTTAACTAACACCACAAAATACAAGAAAGGGAATGATAGAAACATTGGACTGATGTCTTATGGAAAGCACGAATAAATAAATGCCTTCACGGGAGTGGTCCAGCGGTAAGTGGGCTCTTAAGCACTCTTGTGGTTCTGGTTCGAATCTTACCCTGGACTTGAACCCTCGTGGCTCGCTCCGGGTCGCTGCATGGGGCCGTGATGCACTCCTCCTATTTGGTGTGCCGACTTGGGTCCTAAGGATTCGAGTCATGCATGTTCCGGATTAAAAAAAAAAAAACACGAATAATTTGTCAAATTTACTGAACAGTCATCTATCCAACAGGGCTCAGGCTTCCTCGGGTCTTGGGGTCTTAATCTCGCCCCAGCCCAAGATGGACTGGATCAGCACCAAAACAAAAGGGGAAAGATCGATATATAAAAATTGACATGTTTTCTGCTTAGAGAGAAAACAAGAGAATTAACAAAAATAAAGTATTTTCTGCTGCAAAAATAAAATAAAAGAATGGCCCTTGAATGCTTGTATGGCTCTATTTTGATAACTTTTAAATGTTACTGAAAACTTCTTCTTCTATTTACATTATTCATTCAAAAATAGGATCAAGTGATCCCTTAAAAGTAAACCACATATAAGGTGGGTATATCACCAAAAAATCGAGGCTTTTTTTTTTCTCATTATCCAACATTCATCAATATCATGCACTATCAAAGTCATAAACAATTAGATTGTCGAGGAACTCAATAAATCTAAAGTAACTTAACATTATATTTATCGTATAGTGTTTGAGTTGCTTTGAGTCGCTTGTATTGTGTTTCCTGGTTCCATTTTTGTTTACTTTTCTTTGGTTATGCATAGTGCAGATTGCTTCTGCTTGTAACTATTCCTTGCCATATTAATCAAAGTTATTATTTTGCCCAAAAAATCTAATGTTAAGAAAATCCTGCCAAGATCATTTGCAATTCTTTCTTTAACTTCCCTTTTTCCGTAAATTTATCTCCGTCTCATTAAGAATATTAAAAATTTTTTAAATGATTTGTCTCAAAATCTATATCACTTACCAAACAGAAAATATAATTTGGAATAATTACTGTAGCCTATTTGTTTGGATAGTGTATTATTTGAAATATTATTTGGAATAATTACTGTAGCACTTTTTGTGATGTGATGTATGTGAGATAAAAAGGTAATTGGGAATATAAAAAGGTAGATTGGAAAATGTGTTTGTGATGCAAGCAAAATATTATTTGAAATAATTGAGGTATCCAAACACTCTATTGTAATATAGATTTTCACTGTCTAATTGGCAAGGCCAAAAATAAATCTTAAAGTCAATTTAATGGGCCTTATCTAAACTACTTAAAGCCGCGAAGCCTGATGAACAGTTGATTGTGCCGGTTTCGCTGTGGTTTCGCAGTTGATTTCGTCCTTTTTGGTCCTTTCAAAGCTTCCGTGTAGCCCCTTTGGCTGCTGGTACCTTTTTGCTCATTACTGCTTTTGTTCCCTTCTTCCAATTGTGCCCTTGTCCTGGTTTCTTTGTAATTTTATGCTCAATTTTGTCCTTTTGTTTGCTGTCCATCCTTCGGCTGCTGCAATTGTTATCGAACAGTTTTGTCCTTTTGTTTCTTGTGCATCTTCCGCTGCTGCAAACTACTGTTATCTAACTTTATTGACAAAAATATATTAATTTATCGATTTGATTTATTAACTTCCTTCTTTAACTTTCTCCTTCTTCAAAATATAATTTCCTCTGCTCTTTTATATTTATTAACTTTCTCCAAAATATATATATTAGCAAAGATATTGATTTTCTAAAAAATATACAAATCAATAAAAATTCTGTGTGCATCCGAACAATATAAATTCTATGTGTTACATTATCTATTCATTGATTTTGAATGAGATATTAATTCATCAATAAATAAATTGCTTCATGATTAAATAAATATTTATTCATATATGCTATTCAATCAAACATTATTAATTTTCGATATCAATGAACTAACGAACTCTTCAAAATTGTGTTATCTTTAAATTTTAGAATCTTATTAATTCCCAAAAAAATTGAGTAAGATATTGATTGATCAATAAATAAATTGCTTCATGATTAAATAAATATTTTTTCATATATGCTATTCAATCAAGCATTATTAATTTTCGATATCAATAAACTAACGGACTCTTTGAAATTGTGTTATCTTTAAATTTTAGAATCTTATTAATTCCCAAAAAATTAATGCAAGTACTATTCTTTCCAGCAACATTTATTTACAAATCAATCGATCTAATACTCATAGAATACAAAAATGATTATTCGATTAATAAATACAAATATATGATTTCTTAATTTCTAATATCACATTGTTAAAAATCTTTAATTTATATATGTTGCTTCGATATCACATTGTTAATTTATATACAAGAAACAAGATACACACATTGAATAATAAAGATGTTGCTTCGATGATATTCTCTCTTAATTATTGTTTCTTTACTTTTGTTTGTTGCAGTTGTGCAGCTGCTACCTTCCATTCCCTAATGCAGACGCGAATGTTTTGGGCTATCCAAATCTATATATATTCTTGCATCCTATTTGTGTGCCTTTATATAGATATATATATATTCATTTTCTCCAAAATATATATGTCGACAAAAATAATGATTTTTTAGAAAATATATATATCGACAGAAATTTTGTGTGTATCTAATAAATATAAATCAATTGTGCCACTTTGTATTAGCTTCCATTAATACGACCAATTGTTTTTAAAAATATAGGATAATTTCCCTCTATTTCAAAAATGTAACTTCCATAATATTTGTTAACTACTAAATTATTAATTTAAAGCTTTTGCATTTTCAAGACTATTTTTCTAGACTAAAAAAATATTAAATATCAAAAAATTACGTAGGTCACTAAAAATCCTATGTATATCTAATACATACTAACGAATAAAAATTCTATATGTATCTAATTAATATATATAAATCGATTATGGTGTTTTGTATTGATGCAGATCAATGAAAATTATACTCCCTCCGTCCCACTTTGATAGTCCTGTTTTCCTTTTTCATCTGTCCCAAATTGTAGTCCACTTTCCAATTAAAGAATGTAGTTATATTTTAATTTTCCTAAAATACCCTTATTCAATGTAAGTTGTTGTTACTATAAACCTACCTCATATAATAAGAGTTGATTCTTTTTTTACCATCAATTCAAATTCCCATAAAGTTGTACTCTAATTAATGTGAGGATATTTTAGAAAAATAGTTACCTAAATTGATTGTTTCAAAAAAGTTAACTACTTTTTCTTAAACTGTGTGAAAAAAAAACCAGGACTATCAAAGTGGGACGGAGGGAGTATAATAAGTGTTATTTATGTGAAATAATTATAATTTTGACACTATTTCTATGTTTATAATTTTCTGTCCTTCTTTATATTTATCCACTTATTTATTAACTCACTTATTTATTAACTTTGTCAAAAAGTGTGTGTATTGAAAAAAATATTAAATATCAAAAAATTACGTAGGTCACTAAAAATTCTTTGTATATCTAATACATACTAACGAATAAAAATTCTATATGTATCTAATCAATATATATAAATCGATTATACTGTTTTGTATTAATGCAGATCAATGAAAATTATGTGTGTTTAACCTATATCTAATATATATAAATTAATAATACTGCCTTGTATTAACATATCATAAGTGTTATTTATATCAAATAATTATAATCTTGAGACTATTTCTATATTTATAATTTTCTTTCCTTCTTTATATTTATCCGCTTATTTATTAATTCGCTTATTTATTAATTTTGTTGAAAGTGTGTATATTGACAAAAAAATATTAACTATTAAAAAAATACACAAATCGCTAAAATTGCTATGCACATCTAATACATAAAATAGCCTTCTTTTTATGTTTTTTCGCTTATTTATTAATTTTCTCCAAAATATATATTAGCAAAAATATTAAATATGAAAAAAATGCAAATTCCTAAAAATCCTAGGTACATCTAATATATGCAAATGAATAAAAATTCTATGTGTATCCAATCAGTATATATAAATCAATTATGTTGTTTCCTATTAATACAAATCAATGAAAATCATATGTACTTAACATGTATCTAATGTATATAAATTTAATTAATTTTCTCCAAAATATATATTAGCAAAAATATTAAATATGAAAAAATATGCAAATCGCTAAAAATTCTACGTGCATCTAATATATGCAAATGAATACAAATTCTATGTGTATCCAGTCAAATATATAAATTGATTATGCTATTTCGTATTAATACAAATGAATGAAAATCATATGTACTTGACATGTATCTAATATATATAAACTTAAAAAAAATCAATCCAATATTTATTGATTCAAAAAACAATTATTCGATCAATAAATACAAATATATGATTCTAAATTTATAATTTCAAATTGTTAAAAATCCTTAATTTGTATATATTATATTTATGAATTTATATTCTTCACTATATTTCTTTTCTTTTAGTTTGTCTAATACTAAACTCTTCCATTGTCTAACACGCGATTTTGAATCTTTGGTGAGTTTCATACAAATTACATTCCAATCAATATAATTCATACATTACATTGCTACTCTCATTTCATAATACAACTACATTTTTTCCCTATTTTCTATCTCAGGTACTCATTGGTGATATACCCTCGCATATACAAACAGACAACATAGGAGTCAACAATTGCTATCATGCTAAAACTCGATGGATCTTTCAGCTAGAAGGAATAGAAATAACAAAAGGTTGGTCAATATTCACACAAAAACACTTCTTACATGAAGGAAGTGTCATCCTGTTCACCCTGCTCAATGAAAACAATTATCATTTGCAGCTCATCAGCAGAGACTTTATCCAACAATCATAAGTAAACGTGTCCACTACAGCTTCTTGCACATAGCAATTATATGTTCCCTAAATTTTCTTTATTCTACTTCCACTTATATTTAACAATATAAAAATAAACATATCGAAATTATTTTGAATTATTAATTTATCTCAACTCTTAAAAAATGATTTACATTCCATTAATTTAAATAATATTTACATCCTATTACTCTTAAAAAATTAAATACAAATCACAACAATATTACTATATCTATTTATAAATATATTAATCCAATATATTGTTCCTCTATTTATTATTCCAACCCTACTATCATATAAAACACTCTAAACATTAATTATTAAATAAATCTTACATTACTCTTAAACAGTCAATAATGGCCAGGTCGGCAGAGCTGGGGTCCCGCCCTATGTCTCTTAGGCTCCGACCGCCTCGGCCGTTCGCCATCGCGTTAGGACTTCGGCTTAATTACAGCCTCGGCTAAGGTTTTCCTTTACTTAGCCGAAGTCAATTATGGTGACCAAGACAACCGGAGTTGTGAAACATGACCTCTGACACCTCTGATACCTCTGACATTTCTGGCAAAGCTGCTCTGACACGCGCCGACTGACACAGCTGTCCCGGCGCACCTTTCTGCAGAGTCCATTGAGTCACTTTGATACGCTGACTCTGCCAGATCTCTAGGGACCTGTGCAAGCAGTCCCTCTCTCCTGTCCATCCTCTATAAATACTCAAGACTTCTACTGAGAGGGGGACGGCCAAATTTCTGGTAACATTAGCCATATTGCTCTCCAGCATATTGCTCTTTAAAATACCGAACTAACTTAAGCTTCGGAGTTACACCGGGGACTTTAGTCCCTCTTACAATTTGAGCAGGTGACCTCGTCTGAGTCAACCACCTAGGATCAGAGGTCTTCTCCAGCTCGGGTGATCCACTCCAGCAGGACAAAAACGACCTCTTCAATTGGCGCCGTCTGTGGGAAGCGCGAGAATACCAAAATATGAAGCCTACGCGTTCTAAGAGCAGGAGGGCTCTCACCATTGGTGCTGAGCAAAGCAATGCAGCCCAACCGGAAGATATTTCAGAAGGGCAGGAGCCCCCAAGGACTCAGCCCGCAAACGAAGAGGCCATAACGCGTATGGCCGAGTTTGTAACCGAGAATCCCAACATCTTTGAGGAGTTGGGGAGATATTTAAAGAGGCAAGGCAAGCAGAAGGCTGAGTCCTCTAAAAGAAAATCAGATGGGTCTCCCGAAGGTTCATCTGACGAAGAATCTGATGGAAGGCGCCTAAGCCGAAGTGCCTCAAAGCGGGCACTTTCTAAGGCCACTTCTAAGGTAGCTTCCATGACCAAGGCATTTTCCCGAGGACTCCTAGGCCGACGACCCGAGGAGGAACCTCGGCCCCTGGGAATACCCGGGGTGAATTATATGAGGGCCCCGCCCTTCACTGATGACATTAACGAGGAAAGGCTTCCTCCAAACTTCAAGCTTCCCTCTATACCATCTTATGACGGCCGAGGTGATCCCGAGGATCACATCCACGCCTTCATCTCGGCTTTCCGTTTATATTGCATCCCTGACCCAGTCATATGCCGAGCTTTTCCAGTGTTCCTCCAGGGCACTGCTCGAAAATGGTTCTGGGGATTGGAACCTAGGAGCATCTCCACCCTGGGGGAACTGGTGGAAAGATTCCTCCATCGATTCATCTCCTCCCGACCTACGACCAGGACCTCTGCTTATCTGCTGAATATGCAGCAAAACCCGGGGGAGTCACTTCGGTCGTACGTCCAGAGGTTCCATGAGGAAAGCGTACAAATACCTAACCCCAATGAGCAAGTCACTATTGCTGCATTCACTCATGGGCTTGTATCTGGAGTGTTCAACACGGGGATCCACAAGAAGTATCCCCGCACACTCCACGAACTGTGGTTGAAGGTCGAAAAGGGCATACAGGCCGAGGACCTCAATCGCATGAAGAAAGAAGTCCAAGCTGCTCGCCCAAGGGCCGACCCCCGAAAAGGGAAGGAGCTTGGCCGAGGTGAAGCTGGGACTGGAAGCGGCTTCCAGAGTCCCGGCCGAGATCGTCGTAGTGTGTTCGACAGGATCTCTAAGGGGAAGTCGCCCATCCCAGAGTCCGAACTGACTCCCCTGAACACCTCCCGATCCCGCGTGCTGTCTGTAATGGAACAAAACGACCTCTTCAATTGGCCTAGTGATATTCTTAAGACAAGACCTCAACAGTGGTTAGCGTGTGTTAAATCATTTGGTCGATTTTGACTAATGGAGTCAGGTCAAAAACACGCAGCACTTTTGTGGTTATTATTATCAAGACAAGTAAAATTTAGAAAAGAAAATATCATAAGGAGGCAAAGCAAATGAGACAATCAGCATCCTCAATATTTACAAATTGCACAACTCTAAAAACGTTTTCTACATATAATTTTAAGGGTTTTAAAGGATAATTTCAGAAACCTCCCCTGAGATTTTTAACAATTTCACAAAGCTCCTCTTAATATTTCAAAATTATACATACCTCCCATATTGTTGCAAAAGTACTCTACTACCCTTATATAGGATAATTAATGACTTTTTTTTTGGAAAATTTCAGAAATTCCAAGAAAAATCAAAATCGACTTAGTCTCTCTCTCTCTCTCTCCTTTATACCTTACTCTTTCTTCCATTTCTTTTTTTGCTAAATTCCTACCACCCATTCCTCTTTGCCTAATATTCTTCCCCCAATTCAAGACCAAATTCTAATTATCATCCCTTTCTTGTATTTATCCCCCTCCTTCACTTCTTCTTTTTTTTATCTCTATTCTCATCTCTTTTTTTGCAAATATGATTATGTTCATCCTTTTATCCTTTTAATTCTAAGTGTAATGGTTTGATTTTTCTGTGGCTATTTATTTTATCTAATGTTGGTTGATTATGGGTGATAAAACTTAGTGATGTCAAAACTTAAGAATTTGAGGGATAGATGGGCTTTAGAAATGGGTGATTGAAAAAAAAATAAATGAGGCTGCAAAGAGAGGAAGACGAAAGAGCTGCGCTATTGATTGTTGATGAAATATTAGTTTTGGGTAAAATTTGAGGTCGAGTTTTATCCAGTTTAACATCAAATGATGGATTTAATTGACTTGTGTAGTAAATGTAGGGATTGGGGCTACTGGACATAAATTAGGTTGTAGTGTTTTGAGTGCTAGAATTATTGGAATTTATTTTGATTTAAATTGGGAGGTTTGTTTGGCTTTTTTGGTGGTGTTGCTTGGAAGAAGGCAATAATCATAGTTGAAATTTTTTTCCCAACTTTTATTTTTGGTAGAAAGAGTTTGTTGGGTTTGGTGTTGGAAGAAAGGCAATCAACAAAGCTCTTTTTATTTTTTCTTTTTATCTTTTTGACAAAAAGTGTCGTTTAGGATATTTGAAGAAATTGGTAGCCTATTGGGCCTATTTTGAAGCATAAATAGTGAAGGCAAGGAGGTGAGTATAATTTTTGAAACCTAAGGGAACCTTCCTGAAATTGTTAGAGACCTCAAGGAGGTTTATGAAAAGGATCCCTAATTTTAACACATTAGACTTTGCTGCAATTTTAATGATTGTTCGCATAGTTGTATTTAGAAATTTATATTAAGTCCCTTACCATACAATTGGCTAATTCTTATTATGAGTCCACCTTTTTTTTTTTTTTTTGCTGTTATTATGAGTCCACTTTAGTAGTATCACAACATTTGTAATAATGCCATGCAATTAGACTACAGGCTACGGCATTCTCTGCTGATTACTGATTAGCAGAGAATTAATTCCCATTTTGAGTTACAGAAAGTTTCGTCCATTCTTGTAGGCAAGTAGTACATTTTTCATTCCCTCATTTTTTTTTTTATGTAGCAAATTAGTGATAGTCTCTTTTGGCTTCTCTCTTCTGTTTTGAAGCTATTTGTCAACCTAAGTTTTGGTATCTGGTAGTTGTTATGGGGATAAGAAGTTAATGATTCCACCAATCTTGTTATGTTTTCTTCGTCAGCCGAAAAGTTGCTGTCTTCGTCACAAAATCACTATATATAGCGTCAACTTCTATGACTCATGCATCATGGATCTGCATGCCTCAACAAGCGGAAGCCTCAGTATAATTCTGCTGGTTGATTAACATATTATGTAATGAAGGTGGCATTACTGACTTTCGAGCTTTTTATTTGATACAGAAAAAAATCCCTTTCCTTGATTGCAAAATTCAATTCGGTTAGAATGAACATTAAACAAGTAATCATGAGATCTCTGATTTAATTCTTAAATTTTTTACTTCTTTGCTCCCCTTGTAAGGATTAAAATTTTCCTTAAACAACAACAATAATAGTAGTAGTGAAAGACCCCCTTTCCTTCCTGGATGACAATACTGCAAATTCTTGCACTAAAGTAATTTTTGCCGATGCCTCGAAGGAATTACTTGCTCATAATGGGACCAATCATCTTGGAATCATTAGGCACTATACTATGACTTCTTTGAAAGTGTAGCAACTTAATTACGACTTCTTCAAAACTATAGCTATCGACTGGTCTTTTATGAATTCGTGTAGGAGCTGTCGCAGTAGCAAGGATTCTTAAAAGTTTCACAACTTTGATGGGCCTATACAGATATATCTACCTATCATATATGTATAATAAAGTCGTATCCTCATTTTTATTCCTACCTGGTTTAACGAGACGACAAATAGTTTCCTATGTGGCTTGCTCCTTTTTTGTTTGGATGTATATCAATTTTTATTTTCTATAAGAATTCTTAATATTTGTTTGGGAGTTGAAAAAGGAACTGGGAGTCTTTCAACACATATATGTGAAAGCCGTTTTGTGGCTTTATCTTATAGTAACTGCCTACGTAACTTTGGCTTTGTATTTTATATCGACATTTTTATAAAATTGATTAAATAGTTTATTATTTTTCGATAATTTCCGTTCAACGAATGGGTACAAAACTAGTTATATAAGAAAGAAGTGAGATTGCTGTAGCAGTTTCTATGGGTGACAAGTGGCTTCCATCTTCTTTGACATGTGGCTTGTTAATCCTTTAAGGAGGTCATCTTTATTTTTTTCTTCTTTCTCTTTTGGCTTTCTTTTTTCCCCTCATTTCCGCTTTCCTTTCTGGCAAAAGACAACCACAAAAACACTCGCCCTTATCTACACTATCACTTGCACGTTCAATTGTCTCTTTGTACTCTTTTCAATTTTTTCTTTTTTTTTCCTCCACCCTAATCGTTTACTCTACTTTTTTTTTTCTATTGAATTAGTTGATCCATTTTTTTTCCAATTTTTCCATAATTAACTAAATGAATGGTTTTTGTTGTTGGAGTGGATGAGAGAAGATAGCAATTTTTGTTGAGGGAAGATAATAATTTTTCCTCAACTTATATTTATTCCAATTTTAGTTTTCATTTATTAAAATTGTTGTTTGATAATAGGCTAATAGTGCTAGGATGGAGGAGGAAGAATTTGACAAGTGAAGATCCAAGGTGAATGATGACTAGGAAGGAAATAAAGAGGTCTATTGAATTTAAAATTAATCAAAGTCACTTAATTTATAGATAGATAATTGTATTTTCATATTTTGATTTATTTAAAGTTTCTTAATAGCAAAAAAATGATTATTTACTACATGAGAAGGATGATATGTAAATGAATTGTTGGGGCTAGCAATTTAGGATATGAATAAAATATTTCGTATAATCTCTTCATTTTGGGTTACGGACTTGTATCCATGATAGGTGGTTTATTTTCATGGTATGATAGTTTGAAAAGAAAAGAAGTGTAAAATTAGGTTTTAAAATCATTTGCTTAAGTTGGTTCTATGAATTTGTAATTTTACCATTTTTATTGTCCCTAATGATAATATAAGCTAGATGTGGAATTGGATATATCATTACTATTTGGTTGAAGGAGTTGATAAATTTTTATAAACTCAAGTAGCTAAATTGATTACTGTTGTTAAGGAATTGCAATTGGTGGTAGAAGTCAAAATTGAGACTTTCGTCCTAGAGTGTAATTTGACAAAAAAATTGTTAAAAATTCAATCTTGATTGCGAAGATATTTTTGTGATCAAACAAATGGTTGGTTTTGAATTTGTACATGTACGTTTGCAAACATGGCAGTTCATATTTTTATTTAATATTGCTATTCGTATTCTCAAGTTTTTTGGTAGATAATGTTATCACCTGTTTGTAATACTATTAAAAAGGATTTAAATGGATGTATAAACAACTCACTTTTTCTCTGAAAAAGACAAAAAAAAATGTGTAGGCTTGTAAGTTTTGAAAAGGATGGAAAAGGTGCAAGTTTGTATGTTTTATTGATGTTGAAAATTGTGACAAATCTTGGTCACTTTCTAAACTTTTCCTAATTATTAAACTATTAGAAGTATTATGACTACTTTTGATTTAATCACAATTAAAGTTATGCTACTATTAAATTGGCAATGTAGTGTACTTATTATGTCTCTTTTTTTGGATACATAGTATTGGTTCAAAAATCTTTGTCTAAATCACAATTAATAGGGGACTAACTTTATAAACGGAATTTCTTTTCATAGCAAATTTTAATTGTTGTGATACTCAAATTTTCGCCTATACTTACCAAAAAGATTTATTGCTCTACGTTTAACTAAACTTCTAAGCACGGCCGAGATACCTCTAGTATATATATATATATATATATATATATATATGACTCATATTAAAATTTGGATGCAGAGCTATCTTTTTGACTATCTTTATACAATTTGGCAGCTTATGTGATCACAACTCCGTCATATGTTTAGGGCCATTTAGAATGCTATTTTTTTTTAAGTTTTTATTGAAAATTGTACCATAGCAATTCGATGCATGTCAATGACAGAGCCAAGGGGGGTTAAGGGGTGCATGGCCCCCTCTAAGTTTTGAAAATTTTAGGAATATTAGTTTATATTATGAAATTTCAAAAGCCTAAACATATAATTTGATGATCCATAGTAAATTGACCCTATTTGATATATTATAATAAAAAGACCTAATACATAATTATCAATGGGCTAAAACAAAAATAATTACTTTATTGGCCCATATATAAATATGCTACTCAGTCCAGTTGATTAGATTTGTTCTCACTCCTCTTCCTGTGTCAACTGTAACTACAAAATGGACATTTCTAATTATGAAGATAATCAAGACAAACTCCGAAATAAGCTCAAGGATAATTTATTGAAAGATTGCCTAATTGTATACTTAGAAAACAAAGTTGTTGAAAATCTAATCATAGATGAATTTAGTTCTATGCAAGAACGTAAATTTCATTTTCCTTTTAAGAAAAGAGGTTGAAATTTCAAGGTATGTTAACATAACTGTTATTTTTTTAATTGAAAATAGTTATTTTTATATTACATAGTTATATAAATATATATATATATATATATATTGCATAGCATATTGGAGCATCTTATCATAATGTGCAAACTGGGTGGTTTATGATGTTATAAAATATTTAATCAAATGTTATTTCTTGTCTTAATTTTTGTTATTACTATGATGTATATTTATAAAATAGACATACCTTTATAATTAATGTTAATATTTGATATTTTTAGATGTCATATATTTAAATAGATGTAAATTATTTTGATTTTTAGACGTCATATATTTAAATAGATGAAAATTATTTTGAACATATCATATTAAAATAATTTTGTTAGGAAAAATTTTGCCCCCTCCCCTAGGAAAAAAAAGTTGTAGCTCCATCACTGATATATATATATATATATATATATGAAATAAAAAAGTGATTGAAAAATATGTTTATGGAAAAAAGTTTAAAAAATGCCTTCAATTGCGGATTGCATACCGAAGTTTCCTAGGAATTACGCTGATGAGATAACAGAACCCTTGCCTAGCTTTATTTTCCCTTTTGCACAAGTTTCTTGGCTCCAATGGAATTTCCTTTCCATTTCCTTGGACCCTGCTTGAAACCTACGAGGAAATTTTATTTGTCAATCCATACTGTTGTCTCATCCAAATTTGGCTTCATCTCATGTTAATTTCAATTCATCCGTGGTGTCAATGCAAAAAAATTTCTTCTACATAAAGTGTAGCATCATTTCGTACTGAATTTCCAGCAAATTTGTTCGAGAAAACCAACCTACCAGGCAAAAATAGCCTATCCTAACGAGATGCTGGCAGGGGAAATTAACATATATGCTTCTCATTCTGAAAGGTTAACAACATAATTAGTTCTTGAGAAGAAAAAAAAGAACAAATCTTGAAAGTTGTTTAGCCCAATTATACACAGTTTCCTTGTTCTTTTATCTCCCTTAACATGTACTACTAGCATAGATAAATTGCATGGCCAGTTCAACTTAGTAACGGAACTTGAGTTTGCCCATTATAAGTTTTAATTTTGGATCAACCTTTCTAATACTGTCAATGTATACATTTATAAGTTTAGATACGTGTCACATTATCTCAATTAAATTTAAATATCGAATTTTATATATATATATAACATGCATCTAATCCGCTAATATAGCATTAACAGCATATAAAACATTTATTCTTCAATTTTACCATTTTTGTCTTAAAGCTTTTGACGCCCAAAATGATTAGTCCAAGTCCTTGAACCACGTGGGGCCCAAATTCGTCAATTTGACTTTATGGGTCTTGGCTATTCTTTATATTCATTAGCAGAAAATCATTAGTTTGGTTATGAATATTGGGAATAGCTGAAGAAGTAAGAATTTGTAATTTGTATCCCAATGTTTTAGTGGAGTCTAATCATTTTCTAAACTAACAAATCAGCATAAACTACTACGAAACTTTGTGATATTGCAACTTGCCTGCTGTTTTCCTAATAACAATAGTAGAAGTTGTTTGATTTACTGGTAAGTGTAAATATTGAACTCAGCAAGAATTTACTACAAAAGTAAATTACAGAAGCAAACTACAGAAGATATTAACACGAAACTTTGAGCACACTACTCCATTTTACATGCATTTGAAGCTGTTGGTTTTTTGGCAAACAAAAAAAAAAAAACTTATAAGAGACTTGTATTGAATCTTCAAATGAGCTTATGCTATTCATTCATCAAATCACTATTTATAATATTTACAAGCGTCAAACTAATAAAATATCCAGTTAATAATTATCCTAAAAATTTCAACAAAAATCACTTGATAACATGATTTTCTACCTAACAAATCTTAACTATAATATTTATTAACAAATCAATATGATTTTTTGATTAGCAAATATCCTTATTCTTCTGCTCACTAAATTATTTGGATACCAAACATAATCTAGTAAAATCTGTAGGTAAAGTTTGGCATATTTCAACAGAAGTTGTTCCACTTGAGATAACTGAACACTGGTCTGTCCGGAACAGGTATGCACTTAATAATCCAGCCAATTGGCCAGGATGCAGCTGCAATTCCTATACAAGCTCCCCATTGCCCCCAATTCAACCTCTCCGTATTAGCAAATCTCTTCAAAAATTCCACCATCACCACTTGAAGAATAATTGTTACTCCAATAATTCCCAAGAACAACTTGTTCCTGTGTATCCCCTCGAACACATTCTTCCTCTCAAGTTTCCTTGCATTGAACTCATTGAACACTTGGCAAAGAACAAAAGTGTTGAAGATCAACGTATCGTTTACCTTTTCGCTGACGCCAAAGATTGATTTTCCTTTGAACTGTAATGTCAACAAAACTGCTATCTGATACAAGGCTTGAGACATTAAGTTCCTCCACATGATGTTGGTGATGAGGGGTTCAGTACGCCCCACTGGAGGCTTGTCCATGAGATCCTTTGCTGGTCTTTCTGTTGCTAGTGCTAAGGCTCCAAGAGTATCCATGATGAGATTTACCCACAGGAGTTGAACTGCTGTTAATGGTACTTCTCCAGCTGAAATTGCTGCTACAAAGTTGATCACTAGAGCTGCCACATTCACTGTGAGTTGGAACTGAATAAATTTCTGGATATTGCTGTACACACACCTTCCCCATGTAAGCACTGTGGCAACAGAAGCAAAATTGTCATCCAAAATGACAATATCTGAACTCTCCTTGGCAACTTCAGTGCCCTGAATCCCCATAGAAAGTCCTATATCAGCTTCCTTCAATGCTGGCGCGTCGTTTGTTCCATCTCCAGTCACCGCTACAACATGACCTTTCTCTTTTAAGCATTTGACCATGAGATGCTTGTCAAAAGGAGACGATCTCGCCATTACAACAATTTTATCAACTTTTTCCATCCGTTCCTCATCTGTGTAGTTGCGAAATTCGACACCTTCTACCACCAATTCATCGTTAGCCTCAAGATCAGGCTTAAGTATCCCACATTCAGTGGCTATTGCTCTTGCAGTGAAGACATTGTCGCCAGTGATCATTTTGATCTTCACACCAGCATATTGACAATCTTCCACAGCTTTCTTCACACCGGGGCGACAGGGATCCTTTAGGCCTACAATCCCCAAAAGGATCAAGTTTCTGTCTTCTAATGTTTGCTGTATTTCGCCACTGGCATCATTGGCTTCTGTTATTTTCTTGTGAGCAAATGCAATGCATCTCAGACTGCTGGCAGCCATGCCCTGTATTATTTCTTCAAATTTCTTCCTCTCAAGATGATCAAGTAATGTGACTTCTCCTTCAAGGTTGTAATAATGCGAGCACATTGCTAGTATCATTTCAGCAGCTCCTTTCCAGTGGACATGAATCGAGTTATCCACCATTTTCTTCATCAACACTCCACTTCTTTTCTTCTGTGAATTGAATGCTTCCACATGAAGAATGGAGCAATTCTGTTTTACTCTCTCCATCTCCATATTTAGTTCCATGACAGCCCAAGACAGAATTGCTTTCTCAGTAGGACTTCCAGAGAACTCGAGGCCCTCAGTTCCTAAATTAATCGGCCTATAAACACTTCCTGTGGTGTTTAGGCTCACCGCTTCACGAATCAATTTCAGAACATTGGTTGAGATAGAGCTGTAGCTATCTTTCTCTACTGATTCCTTGCCCAGCCAAAATTTTGTTACTGTCATTCTATTTAGAGTAAGAGTACCTGTTTTGTCTGTACAGATGGTTGTAGCAGACCCCATTGTTTCACAAGCAGAAAGCTTTCTCACCATTGCTTGATCAGCCATCATTCTCTTCATAGAATAAGCAAGTGTAACTGTTACAGCCAGAGGCAAACCTTCTGGAATTGCAACAACTACAATTGTTACGGCTGCAGCAATAATTTTCACCACAGCATTGATCACGTCATCAGCCTTCGTTTTGCTGCCATTGTACTCCTTAATTCCATTCGCGTCCTTTGTATGACCTGTGAAGTAGCGAACTAATAGCACCAAAAGAACTAAGGAAGCAACCGCTAAACCAACTTTACCAATTGCTGAAGTTAGCTTATTTAGGCGCGATTGAAGAGGAGTTTTCTCATTGGAGTCCTGGCTAACAGAGCTCATCATTTCCCCCCAAGTTGTGCTCATTCCAACAGAAGTAACAAGCATCTGACCATATCCATCAGCTACTTTGGTACCAGAAGTCAAGAATGGATTCTGGTTTTGATTAACTTCTAGATGATCACTTTCTCCAGTCATGCTTGATTCATCAATGCTTAAGGAATGCCCCTCCAAGAGTAATCCATCAGCAGGTACCTGATCACCAATCTTCAAGCGAACAACATCTCCAACAACAACTTCAAAGATTGAAATTTGCTGTCTCCTGCCATTTCTCACAACTTCAACTGGGATATTGCTGCTGAACTTGGAAAGCTTCTCAAATTGCCTGTTCTGCCTAAAATTACTGATAGCTGAAACAGAAATGACAAGAAAAACAGCAACAAATATACTTCCACCATCATACCATCCTTCTTTTGGACCATTCTCTTTTATTCCAAAACTAAGAGATAATGCAGCACATGCCAAAAGAATGACAATTGTAGGATCTTGAAAAGCTTCCCAAACAAAATGGAAGAATCCCTTTTTGGGAGGCTTACGATATGTGTTGCTACCAAAAGCTTCAATTCTGCGTAAAATATCTTCGGCATCATCACCATTTAATCCATGCTGAACTTCAGTATTGAGAGAAGCAGCTATACCTTGAATACCACCTAATTGGTCAAGCTGACCAAGGCTTTTCTCCTTGACAAGCTTTGTTAGAGTTGTCTGATCAACATTGCAAAAGCTGGGAGGAACTTCAGGAATATCGATGATAACTGTATCTGAAAGTACTGGTGAAATCTTGCTCTTTCTACAACTAAGAACATTTTTGAAGGCCTTTGAACAATATATGGTCAGAAAAGCAGAGCCCCATTTCTTTTTGGTTTTGTTGAGTTTACTAAGGCGCGTAACCAGGTTAATGCAGGACAAATTTGCATCAACTATTGAAGGCATAATTTCGAAAGCCAATGATAGCTTCTAAGAAAAATAATGTTGAGATTTTCTATCTCTCACAAGATAAAAGACAAGGTTCAGAAATCGGAGGGAGATAACGGAACGAGAGGCAATGTACAAAGTACAAATGTAGGCAAGATAAAAGCTAATCGTTCACGATCTCAATCAATTTGACTAACTGCATGAAAAGATTTTAGAAAAACTGTTGCATGAGTTGGTTGATGCAATATTTGGTGCTGCCTGTATTTATAGTAGCATATGATGTGAACCGTCATGCATGAAGCATCTGGTGCGAAATGTTTCTTTCTCGTCCGAAGGTTTAATCCATGGGGCCTAGCAAACAAAGTAGTTCAAATGTAATGAGCAAGATTTTAAACTTGAAAGAAAAGGAAGATGAGGAAAACTGAAAAGAGCTGGAATTTACTTTATCAGAACATTGCAGGGGAAAACTCAAAGAACAAGCCTGGAAAGGACTAGGAAATTGGCTTGGCGGCGCGTGCATTCAAAGAAGTGAGCCGTACGCGCCAACGCGGCAGAGCGAGTTTCTGCGCTGCTACGTTTTCTTTATCTTTGTTTATTCATTTAATTTTTTTTCTTGTTTGGGAGATAATTTTCCTTAAGAGGTCTATTAAAAGATTGAACAAGCGAGAATAATTATTATTCTCATACAAAACTTAACGTATCATTTGAAGGCATACATTCATAATTATTATTGACTCTATCTTCTATTTAAATAGGGGTAGCAATTTGTTCCAAGTCCTAATGGGTTACCCATGCCCATAGGGACTTTGGGCGGGATGGGTACTGGAATTTGATATTGGGTTTAAAATGGGATAAATCCCAATTGTATCCATTAATTGATGGAAAATTTTGGAAAATACTTGGGTATCCATTGGGCTCAAATAGCAAGGGCTCCGTTTGGATTAGCTGTTTTTGAAATATTTTATTGTAACAGTGTATATGAAAAATTTTTACTATAAAATTTTTTTGAAATATTTGATATATTAATATGGATGGGATGTTTTTTGAGTTATTGTATATTACTGTAATATTGTATTTGAAAAACTTGTTTTTTGATAAAATAGTCAATCCAAACGGAGTCTTAGATTCAAAAATTATCTTTAACAATTTTTATAGTCATACCAGCGAATATAATCTAGCAGACTTCTTAGTCATTATCCACAAGAATTTCCAACATTTTCAGTCAGTTTAGACCTGTCATCCTTGGACAATGATGAAGATAAATATTCAACACCCTAAGTGCCTTGGCCATCTTGATATATGTTGGAATATGGTTGTATATCTATCTTTTCGTTTATTTGTTAATCCAATTTTTGGTGGGAATCCTGAGTATAAAGCACTTGCATGTTTATTTAATAAAACTAAAAGAAATTTAATAAATAAAAAATATTAAAGTTATATAAAAAAATAAAAAATGAATTAAAGGAAAAAAATATGTAGAAAATAGATTTGGGTATTGGGTGGGATCAATCTAAACTCATTCCAAAGTGATCCCCCCCAAATTAGTCCCAGAACACATATGGGTAAGGTTGGGTCCAAACTCATATGACTTGATTCCATTTCAAACCCCAACAATTCCCGCCCATCCCACCCATTTTGCCACCTCTATATATTTAAATACCATTCTAACCTAATTTTACTTTTAAAAATAAGCTAACACTTGAGCCACTTTCACAACCACCATGACTCGTTTTCGAAGCAATTTCCAGCAAGAAGCTTTCAGACAACACACCCCCCCCCGGGGGCAGCCGCCGCCAACCCAACCACACCAAAAAAAAAGTACCATTAGCGTGTCTTAGGAATATAAACATTAAACCAGGATAGATTTCCCACATCAGTTTTGCATGTCAGGAATGTGTACAGATTTTCATGTCTTACCAATCGAGTGGAAGTTGGCCAACTCTCTCCCTTTCGCATACCGTATATGTTGTTGTTTACCTATTACCGACATCTACATTAACTAAAACCCCAACTTTCTCATCGATCTCTGACACAATTTGTTTACATATGTAACGTCCTTACATCTTCTAAGTTTTTTGAGTCATAACAATTGGTACCTTCCGCTGTAAACTAGTGAAGATTCTAAGCACCAACAAGAATTTATTTGGATGAGGGGCAAGAGCGGTCATCAAATGGACCGCTCCTGAGCTGTTCACGGCAAAGATTTGGCCAAAAAAGTTTGTACGCTCCAAATCACTTCTTGTATCTCATTTTTAATAACGTGTGTGAGATCCATAAAATTTTGTTCTAAAGTTACACGTCGTGCAAATAAAATTACGCCGTGTGCAAACAAAGTTATGCGGTGTGCAAAATGCACAAAACCGCTTTATACTAGTTGGAAATGACCTCGGGAACTGTAGCTTTCTTACGGTCCATTTATATGTTTACTCGTTGAGAAGAATCAAGTGGCAAATGTTATGCTTCTTCCGGGGGGATCATTTGAAGTGTCAACACTTAGGATAAGATCGGGACCATTTGATTGATGCCCATGATTGACTTTTGGTTTGAGTTGGCTTCACTCCTCAGAAATGCTATCAAAAGATCGAGGAATATTAAAAAGCCATACTAGGTTGTTAGAACGTTCATATACCTACTAGGGCTACAAATGCGCCGTATCAGGCTCGAATTCGATGGGACTCTCAATGTATAGTTCGAACTTGAGTTCGAATCTAATCGAGATCAAAGAAATAAAATAATTCTTTTTTTATACAGAAAATAATAATGGCACGAAAAACCTACATGTAATTTCACTGTTAATTTAACATATGGTATTCGACAAGCCAACGGACAAAGCATCCCTATACTCAAAGCCGGACTCAGACGAACTTGCTAAGTCAATTTGAGTTCAAGCTTTGACTAAGTCGGTTCCCAGTAACTCAATTTGCTCGTAACCTTTTATAAGTCCATAGAAGTGGAAAGGGACATTCTTGTAATGCAAAGTCCATGAGTCAACAATTTTTGGTTTCTTGAAAACTCACTTGCCAATTCCCAGTAACTCAATTCTTTTTTTTTTTTAATGAACCTTGTTTATGTTCATAGGATGCAAAAGGGCGCAGTCTTGTAAAGCAAAGTCCTGAGTCAACAGTTTTTTGGTTTCTTGAAAACTCGCTTGCAAATTCCAAATAGACTCTCTGAGAGTGCTGATGGTTGTGGATATACGGTATATACCACACGCAAGTAAAGATGATGTAGAGGGTCGGACGTAGTTTGAGTGTTTCAGCATACCGTAAGCTACTTTGTCACTGGTGGTCAAAGAAACAGACTTTCCACTCCTGGGAAGATTTTGGAGCAGATAATTCGCATTAGCATGGCGAGGTAAGCACTTCGCCAAATGAGTAAAGAAATTTTAGGTGTAAGACTTGGTAAGAGGTATATAAGGTCACAGACTCATAGGTCTTTCTACCCAAGAGCCAAGATTAATGAAAAGGCAGTGTTAACTGCTAAGATTGTCCATTAATGAACAGTGCAATTTTGCCCTCTTCTGCCCTCTTTTGACTCCTCACTAAAACGGCAACGGGTCTGCAAGACTATCAAATGTAACGTGTGGCTTTGTCCAAGGGGAAAAAAATGTAAAGAAAATATGCAATTATATCAAGGGTATTTATACAAACTTTTTGACAACGTGTATGATTAGATGCATAGTTATTAAAACCAACCGGCAAGAGGACCGGATCGATGGGTCAATGGTTCAACTATCGGGTCATTAGTTGAACCACCGAGTCAAAGTATATAATAAAAAATATCTAATAATAATATAATTAAATAAATATATAAAATTATAAATTACAATTTATAATAAATATTGAAACTCGCACACAATGTGGAGATTCTGGATAGCTAAGCAATCAAAGTTTCAAAGTTTAAATTTCAAATTCAAAGTTCAAACCTCAAGCATTCTCATATGATAGTTCATACTTCAAACTTTTCAACATACAAATGTTGTCTAAAAGATACAAACATTCAAAGTTCAAACATGGCCATGATGAACAATCAATTCAGCAAATTAGTACCACCAAACATAAACTGATAAACATAAACAACAACAATGCAGCTTATCACTTCAATAGGTCATTCATTGTTCATCACTTCATGTCCATGGTTCCCAACTATTGTCGAATTCAATACCACCAAATTCTTCAGCATCACCAAAATTTGACACACCACAGCCTTCATTAGGATCATTTCTTCCATCATTCTCTTCATCATGAGTCTCATCTTCTTCTTCAGTATCCAGTTCATCCAAATTTAGAGTTTCATCTATATAAGTAGCACAAACCAATGAACCATACACTCAAAAATGAAATGGATGAATATAGAAATTCTACATTCTATAATAGTATAGCTCACACTTGGCTGGTTGATAGTAAATGCAGCTATTTCATTCCTAAAAATTTCTAATTCAGCTGCTGTCAACTATGAAGATTCATCATCCAAAATCCAAGTTTCATTGGTGTTGAAGTCCTCAGAATCAATAGGATCATAATTTCTTCCCCTTGCATTTCTATATACAAAATGCTAAAAGTAGTTAAACAACAAATGTCATCATACTAAAACAAAAATCTGATTGCAAAAACTAGTTTACCTTTGTTGTAATCTTAAATTTTAGTGCACATAAACCAAATCATTTTGTCTTTGACGCTCCCATCTATTTCTCTTCTTTGAGTGGATATGCTTTAACAAACTCCAATTCTTTTCACAACCAGAAACACTACAAGTTCGACTTAGAACACTTATAGCTAAGTTTTGCAAATTAGGTGCACTACTACCATAACTTGTCCACCATTCATCTATTAAAATAAATAAACAAAAATTCAGATTATAGCATTATAGTATAATAGGAAAAAACATATTATAGTATTATAAAATAAAATTTCTTTGTACCTGGAAGCATGACATCACGATCTCTATAGCAGATACTCTACAAAAATCACTTTCAGTTTTATGAAATAATTTCATTTCTTTTGTCAGATTACTCATCAGATCAGGATTTCCATAAGAATACCTCTCAAGCACATCCAAAAGTCCTGATGTCGTATGCCTATGCTTTTCCAATTCAATAGAATTATATTGATAACAAGGATTGAACCAAAAACCAGTAGCATGGAGATTTTTGTGAAGCTAACTATCCCATCCGGAGTCGATTATTCTCAAGTAAGGGTCAACTATTTTATTTTTTCTTGCAAATCTTGTCAATAGCTCTTGCCTAGCTCTATGCATAGCAGCATACAAGTACCCCATTGCAGCGCTTTTGTCACTATCAACAATCCTTAAAATCCGAACAAGTGGCTCTGTTAATTGAACTATTGTAGCACATTCTTTCCAGAACATTGAATCTAGCATAAGATCCACAAATTTTTTTTGCTTTACTATCCTTAGCATATTCTGAAAGAGTCTATTCTTTTGAAGTTACCATAGCCCCTAGAGCATCTTTTTACACTAAAATACTTTGCAGTGCAATGAAATTAGTAGCAAAACGTCTAGGAGCAGGCCGAATAATTTCTTTTCACCCAGTGTATTTTCTCATCAAATGCAATGGATAACAATAATTATATATATATATATTTGGTTATTTTAGAAAAAGCATGCCAACAACTTTACTCACCTCATCTAACTTGCCTATATGATGCAACATTAAGTTTAAGCAATGGGCAGCGCATGGAGACCAATAAAGTGTCCAGCAGCAGCATAATTTGCAGCATTGTTGGTCATCAAGTGAACCACATTTTCCACCCCCCACATACAAAACCATTTCTCTAAATAATTTACGAAACATCTCTACAGTTTTTGAAGTATCAGAGGCATCAACTGATTTCAGAAATACAATTCCTCTTGTGAAATAAGCTAGAAAGTTGCTAAGGGTTCTTCTTTGCGAGTCAATCCATCCATCAGCCATGATAGTGCATCCAGTTTCTTTCCAAGTTGTACGAAAATTGTTAACAAAATTATTGATTTGTTTAACATTTTTTGTCTATAAATAGCCCAGCATATCATAGAAATTTGGAGGTTTGTAACAAACTCCAAAAGAACAAGTAGCATCAAACATTGGTTGGTAATATGTAAATTTCACTGCATTGAAAGAGATGCAAGCATCAATTATCCACTTTGCAACTGCCAAGTCAACCTTTCCTTTAGCCTCTTTGCTTTGTAGGACGCTTTTGATGGATGGTTGTTCTAGGCGTGAAAAAAGTCCCTATTGTTTTTCCCTTTTTATGTTGTTGAACCACATTTTTTTCCTTTGAAACTTCAGCAGTGGGAGGCAGCTAAATCTCCTGAATATCATCTTTATCTTGCATGTATACTTGCTCTTCATGTATTCTCATATTTTGGCCATATAAGTCACTTCCCCTTAAGCGTGCTTGTAAGCTTCTTTTCTTAGTTTCTAGAGCTTTCAAATTTTCCAGCATTTCACATCTAATATGTGCCTCAACCTTCGGACAAGGTGTTGTCTCCCCTTTTACACCCGCAAGATGTTGTTTGAATTAATGGATACCATCACCTTGAATTTTTTTTCCACAGTGAATACATATCAAGCACTTAACTTTTTTGTTTGACACAGAATCCTCTCTACAATGCGACCAAGCAAGATCTGTCTTCCCCCTTGTTAAGGATTGAGTTTGTGAATTTGAAGTACTCAGTGTTGGTGTTGAACTCAATGTTGCGGCTGTGTCTGATGGTGTTTCTCCAATGGAGTCCATTACAAATACCTAAAAAGTAAAAACAATTAACAATTAGCATTCTGTTTGTAGCATATATTGGTAAATTGTATCTACTAGCTCGCATGTAGATTATTAAGTTGCATATGGGATTCTTTTTTGTTTAACTGTGAAGAATAGGCAGCTTAAATTGATCCATTTACATATCTTATCTCATGCCAAAATATCATAGTTCAAACATTACATAATTTGTCCATCATTGTAAAAATGCCTATGTTGTTTCACTTAAACACCAAAACAAAGCTATTGGATTTTCTGTCAAGTCCTTTTCTAGATTCGTATAATTGAATTGAGGTTTTATTGTGGTAGGCTTAGTTGCTTATCAACCATGTAGGTAACTTTGAAAAGTGTGGCCGTTAAAATGCATTTTTTAGTCTATGCTTACTAAATATCGAGTCAGTGCATCATAGCTCCAGCCAAACAACAATTAAAGACTTTTTCTAAGTTTCTAAATTCCAAACAACAACTCAAGCAATAAGTTAGCCAGCCAACGTAGATGCATGAAATACATACATCTATAGAACAAAATGCCAACAAACATAGATGATCAAATACCAAGTAAAGATTTATAGAATCAAAGGGAGGTTGATGTTACTGAAGCCAAAAAGGAGTCTTAGGCAAATTCTTTCTTTTAAACTCACCCTGTCCTCTCTACCATTCTCACTTCATAAACTTTCTCTGCTCGTTTCATTTTACACCTCCCTAAATCTCTTCTTTTTCATCTTTCTTTCTGTTTTTTTTAACACTACTTTTTGTATTTTTATCCAATTTCTTGACATTATCCATCCTCAGACTCTATCCCCTGCATATATCCATCTATCTGTAGTGCCAATTCAATTTTTAATTTTCAGCTAATCTTGGTTATAAACTTATCTTTCCACTAAAATTCAACAAATAAACAGAAACAGGGGAAAAATGACTGCAATAGATCACTAAAAATCATGTGTGGAATATTAGCAGTTTTGGGTTGTTCTGATGATTCTTAGGCCAAAAAGGTGTGGAATAAGCTTCAAGAGGCAAATTCAGCTCTCTACAAGAAGTAAAAGGAGTCTGAGGCAGTGCTATAGGAGAGACAAAAATCTAGAATTTGAGAGGCAAGTAGCTTCAGTGTACCATTAATTAAAGCTAAAAAATCTACATGCAATATGGATTAATTACCTTCAAGGCTTCACCGATAGCTGCTGCAGAATCTAGAATTTACAGAATCAACGGAGCTCAGGGCTTGGGGGAGAAGCAGAGAAATAAAGGTCTATCGTTTCAGCAAATTGGAAAAGCTTCAGCAATTGGGGGAGAAGCAGAGAATCAACGGAGCTCAGGGCTTGGGGGAGAAGCAGAAAATTGGAAAAGCTTCAGCAATCAGCAGGTCAAGGCTTCGTTTCAGCAAACATAGCAAAATTGTTGTCTGATTTGCTTCTTCATTTCTTCGTATGTTGTCCATCTCTGTCAGTCGCTGGAGATTTGAGAGAGAAGGTGAGAACTAAGAAGTGAAAAGAGAGAAGTCAGAAGAGATTTAAGAGAAAGAGAAATCAGAAACCCTTAATTCTCAAATTCCCAATTCCATAATTGTAAATTGTAATTCTCAGATGATGTGATGGTGAAAATTAAACAAATTGGATAAAATGGTCATTCCGTAAATATTACAAAAACCCACCGGTTTAATAAATACTAGCTAGGTCTGGCGAGTTAACGGTTCAACCGCCCTAGTCAACCCATTTCGAATGAGCAAGCTGCAACTCCGATCCAATTACAGAATCAGTCCAATTTTATGTCTAGTCTATCGGTTTGACCGGTTCGACCGTCAGATCGGGTCAAATTTCATAATTATGATTAGATGTACACAAAAAATAAATAGCAGAGAAGCCGATATAAATATATTCTCAAATTTACAAAATTGCACTGTGTTTGTTAATTATTCATTCTAGTGTGCCCTTTTCACACATTTTCCAATGTAATAAGTGAAATCATCACCAAAAGATGCTATGAAACTACGAAATAAGCTTTATCAATTGTACGAGACAATTGTATGAAAGTGAAAAGAAACTTTGAAGAAAAAAAATGTGTGATTTCTTAAAATTTTAAAAAAGGTTGTGCAAGTGGCTTGCAAAATCTATGTCTAGGAAAAAAAATCCACTTTCTGCACTTTGTTGAAGTATTTCCCTCAACTTCTTTTTTTTCATTATTTTTGTTGGAACAATTGTTTGAATCACTCACTATACAAGGATATTGTTAGGATTCAAGCGCGGAACAAATAACTATTGAGATATCAAGTGCACAACAATTTAATGAAAAATAAGCCACAAGCATGAAAGATAGACTGACACACAATATTTAACGTGATTTGACTCCACCATTGAGCCTACATCCACGGAGAGATACCCGTTTTTTATTATGAGAAGAAAATCCTATACAAGAATACAACTTAAACCCAAATTCAACCCTTTTATACCATCTCTCATCTCCCTAGAACCCTCTCTCACCACCCCATGTATAAGACTACATATTGCTCTTGTGTGCCTTTTGTGTGTCTCTTGTGCAATATGCCAACCCATCTATTTATAGAGAATATTATTTAGTCAAAAACCCAAATAACAACAGGAATCCAATTTTAATTCCTAGACTTGTATGGAATATGAAATAACTTCTAATTCTAAACAAAATAGGAAATTTCTTGGCTACTATTTCAAGTAACTAAAACCAATTAGGAAACTAGTTACTTCCACGCAAAACAAGAATCCTACCTAACAGAAATTAAGCCAATATCCTAGATATCAACATCTTGGAGTTGCAAGTACTCTTAGATTTCCATCCCGGATGGCATTAGCCAGCAAGTCCCGGGGATTGCCTTCCAAATAATTTCTCATGAAAGCAACTATAATTCCACCAACATATATTATCGTGGGTTCTCTGGACATCCCTTTTTGGCACAGGCAATAGATGGACTTCATTCAAATCCCTAGAGCGCCATCATCTTGCATGTCAAATAACAGACAACCAATGGGTTATCCGTTGGAGTTTGATATTGATTGCTGATGGATAATTCAATAGGATTTAATAAGAAGATCATAAAAATCCAAAACTACTTTATATATATACGTGTGTGGGGATGGGGGGTTGAGGGTGGGGTGGAGGGGAACAATTGTTTGAATTTCTTTTGGATATATGCTGAAATTGGAAATAGTGGGAGATATAATTTAAATAAAAGCCTGGAATGAAGGTAGTTGGGATTAAAAGTAGAAGAACATTGATCTAACTTTTCATATCTCATGCAAGTTCTATGGCTCTGCTCATGTTTAAGTGGGTAGAGGGACACCCGACGTGTAATCCGAATTGGCGAGCAAGAGAGTTTAGTAATGAAAATAAAAACTCGTAGGATTACCCAATAGAATTTGTTAAAAAGCTCTCGTAAACTGGTTAGGATTTGGTTAAATGCACTTTCGAGAGTTCCTGATCCCCATCCCTGCGGTTCTCTGTCTCCCTAACCCTGCGGGGATGAGAAACCACAAGCCAACAACAAACAGAGGCCTAACATTACAGAAGCAGATGTCAACCAAGTGTGATCAGTTTAGGTGCTACTTTGCTAATTTCAACGTTCAGGTTAGACATGTTAATATACACCTCTTTTGATCACTTAGCATGGTAGTGGTTTTTTTTTTTTTTGGGAAATTTGCACTGGGAAATTGGAATTGCACGTATAGATTGTAGTTTTTATGGGGTATTTTAGAACTGCTAAGACTTCGTTTCCTGGCCTAGATAAATGTCATAACAATTTCTTAAATACGTAACTGCAAACAGAGAAAAGAAAAAAAAAATTTGTTCCAGGGAGTGAGTGATAAAACATGGATAAAGAAATTTGAGATTTTCGCTTCGTCTGGAGTTTTACGTGTTGGAGAAACCCATCTGATCAATTTTAGTGTAGTCGAAAGCATCTAAATTCTCTTTTTCTTGAAACAATTCTGAAACTTCCCTCTCTTTCTATCGGTTCAATTAAATATGGGACCATTTCTCCACTTTCTGAGAATTAAGTAATCTTCTTCAATAGCGTATGCTTCAAGCTTTCAACACAACAATTTCTTTTCTTCTTCTGTTCTTTCCTTATTTCTGATGCGTAGGTTGTCATGTTAACCAACATCATCAACGTAGGGAAATCACTTTGTTTTTTAGCTTATTTTGTTGGATTGGATTGATATTTGACTATTGGTCTTACGAATTTGGTTCTCTTCTAGGTACCAAGTAAAACATCCAAGAATGTTTCACAAAGCCTTGGAACAAAACCGATATCCTCACAGTCTTTGTTGCAGAGTGAATCTGATGCACCATTGTAAATCTGCCCTGAATTAGGTGAGTTTTGATAGGTCTTTCAAAAACTTGTCTGTTTTTGGGATGGCATGGAGCAGATTGTCCATTATGATTTGTCAACTGTCGATCCTCTTTCTCCTCTTAAGCTTTCCGTGGGGAGCATCATCGGGGACGCACGTGTCTTTGATTCTGTCTTGAATCAAAAACTTTGATTCTCAAAATTATTAAAAATCACCATCATTTCCCTATTCTCTTATACGCCAGCTAGTTATTAGAAGCCTCCTATCACTTTCATATCTTCTATCATGGTACCACTCTCTCTATTATTATTATTTTTTTGTCATCTATGTCATATCCCTGCAATCCCCTTTTTTCTTCCTCCCTTCTCCGCCCATCCTTATAACCCATATTTCTTCTTCAACATTTCCTACTATTTTTCAACCCCTCACCATTTTCTTCCCTCCCTCCTCCCCCTTTACCTAACCTCTAAATTCATATCCCTGCGACTCAATATATTTAACTTTACCTATCATAATGAAAATATAAATTGAAAATTAATTACAATGGTAGCAATTATTAGTATCTAAAAATGGAAATAAAAAACTGATAATATCTATAATATCCTCAAGTACTACAATCAATATATATATATATATTAACATATCAAATACATATTTACATATGAAGACAGCAATAAGAATACATAAAATAATTAATGATACCAAAAATTATCCTTAGTGTTTGGATTTTGCACTCTTAGTCAAATCTAATGTCAAATTTGGGCCAGATATATACAAATCAAGTAGTATTTTAGGGTTGAATGTTCTATATCTTTCTCTTAAACTATAATGTTACTTTTTTTAAACTTTTTGGTAGAATTGGTGTTGCTATTATCATTATTTTTTTTTATCAAAAATGAATATTTCAAAAAAAAAATTCCACGTTAAAAGGCTAGTGGTTAGGAAGAGAAAGTAAAAGGATAAAAATATTTTGGCATTCTAATCCGGTAACCCTTTCTGGACTCAGATTATTGTGTGGGCTCAAATTAGATAACTATGTGGGCTCAGATTATTGTGTGGCTCATGTATGTCCCCCGGATGTCCGCAACTTTGAGTTATATTGCTCAAAGTATGTTTCCTCAAACATTGCGGACTACCATCTATTTTTCTAAAACATTTTTTTCATAGCAACATAAATTAGCAATGTAGCACAACTTATCGCGTCAATCAAATGCTTCAGGTTAGATAGACATATTCCTTTGCATGACTTCAAGCGCTCTTCAATATTACACGACGACAAGCACAATTGTTCATCAATAGGTGTCATCAGCAATAGGAGCAAGCATAAGAAACTTGATTTTTATGAATTTCTGCACAATTCAAATATTGATACGAATTTAAATAAATCCTCCCAACTAGCATTTTCTAGCCGAGTGTGCTGCTAATTTTACACATATATAAACAAAAATTTTACACATACAAACAAAACAAGCAAATATGTTAAGTGGACTCACAAATAATATATTTATTATTATGTAAACATATTACCTTACATTTATCATGTCCCCATCTCAATTTCTTGTACAAAAATCTAAATGTATTTGGAGTTACTCAGAAGATAACACTATTGCAAGGATATGGTGGACTAATTATCGGTATTTTATGATGATGGTGCTTAAAATCTCTCTCCCAATCTCAAACTGGAAATGCTTCATTTTTTCTTTTCTATATAATACAGGAAAACCGGTTCAGGCCAATTCCATGTACTGTAGATTCTAAAAACTGATGCACTAGAAAGTCGCAAGAAAGTGTGCGATAGTGTTGGCGAAGACGTACAACCATAATAGTAATAGTAGTACCAAAAAAACATCTGAACATGCTTCCCCTTCTCATTTACATATTACCTTAATATGTAATATGTAAACATATTACCTCACATTCATCATGTCCCCATCTCAATTTCTTGTACAAAAATCTAAATGTATTAAGAGTTACTCAGGAGATAACACTATTGCAAGGATATGCTGGACTAATTATCGGCATTTTATGACGATGGTGCTTAAAATCTCTCTCCCAATCCCAAACTGGAAATGCTTCATTTTTCTTTTCTATGTAATATAGGAAAACCAGTTCAGGCCAATTCCATGTACTGTAGATTCTTAAAAACTGATGCACTAGAAAGTCGCAAGAAAGTGTGCGATAGTGTTGGCGAAGACATACAACCATAATAGTAATAGTAGTACCAAAAAAACATCTGAACACCTGAAATAGTTACACTCAATTTAGTCAAATAAAACATCTTAGTAATAGAAAAAATAAAGGCAAATTTGGACTAGGATGCAAATAGATAAAACATATATAGTCAATAAAAAAATCGAATAATGAAATAAATAGCAGTATAGTAAAATTGATGCAAACAGATGGAAGAAGAAAAGGCGAATCCAGGCGAATCCAAAAACTTTGTCATGTTCTTTCACCACTAAGAACATACGATTCCACCTAAAGTAGAGCCAAGATCTTGCACAAGATGAGAACCTTTTTAAATTAGAGAGTTTGATGAATAATGCACGTACATCTCTCACAAAGACATACGTGAGAGATATAAATACTATAGTTTTTCAAATATTAGTTTTTCAAATATTATAAATTTTTTTCAAAAAGTACTCTAAAAGGTACTCTAAAAAGTAGTCTAATTTTTTTTAATGTTTTACAAATATTTCAAAATATATTCTAAAAACTCTACTACTTTTAAATATTCCAAAAAATACTCTAAAAACTCTGCTATAGTAAAATTTTTCAAAACACCTCCAAAAATAGTTAATCCAGATGAAGTGTCAGATTTGGAAACTTAAGAGACTTGTTGGAAGTCAAAAGTTTCTGAAATATTTTTGACATTTTCCATCCATTGAAGGGGTTTAATGGTATCTTTTAATGTTCATGAATGTCCATAATATGTGAAATAATGGCTAAATAACTTGTGACCCTTGGATTGTCCTTTCACTATAAAATGACAAGTCTCTATCACATTAAAAAACTAGAACCTTGATCATATCTTTGTAGAGCAAACTTGACATTTGCTATTAAGTTTCCCAAAAATCTTGTTGTATGTTAGAAGTAATTTGTTATAACCCTATAGAAAATACTATATGTAGTAGGGGTAAATGACACCTTAAGAATAGTGTCAAATATGCCTTATGATCATCATTTTCATTCCCACTTTCTAAGTGAATTTTGTATTTCTACACTTTTGTGTGCTTGAGTATCAATTACACCAACAGTTTTATTCTTCAATTGGAAGCACTCTAGCGGAGTCCAAGTACTTGGGAGAAGTAAGATCATGTAAAATATATAATGATTTTCAGTGTGGAATTTAAAAAAAATATGGAGATGTGAAGTGAAGCATATTAGAAGAATATCTAACATGTTTTAACTTATGAGACTCTTCTTCCATGGACCCTGAGACCCTCACCGTGACACCCTCTTCTTTTCCTTCTACAAAGAAATGAGGAAAGAAAATTCTACATAATATGTAACAGGTTCTATAACATGTTTATATAACAGTGATCCTTCCAAGGGAATGCGAGTCAATTGTGCCCCTATATTGCATCTAAGTTCTTCAACTCCTACATGGCACTGACGCCCTTGTGTGTGTCGGTGGTTTCTGGGTTGCAAATGCAAAAGCAACCGAGATAGTAGTGAAATGTGTATTATGATTCTCTAGCCGACAAGACCAAATGATGACTTTGCCCTCTATTCAAATCTTCGAAAAGTGCATAATTGAGCTAGAAGAATAATTGTATTTTATGTAACAAATCAAAATCATTAGACAATGGGGATTTGCTTGGTTAAGTGCTACTTAACAAATATTCATTTATAGAATATAAGAAGCATTAATTATATGGATACATGTCAGATATATGACACATAAGCAAAATTTTGAACTTAAAATTTAAAATTTGCTCATGTATAATTCATCAAATCGGCATAGTGTATACATTGACAGTATATATAAAATTTATTCTTATATTAAGTGAAACAATCATAAACCTCAAGGGAAATTTTTTAAATTATCCCACAAAAATTTCCAGCTTTGAACATTTTGGGGGTTTCTAACTTGCTGCCGAGCACACTAAGCCCGACTGCCCAATAGGTATAGTTTTATTGCAAAGACAAATGCAAGGAAACCTCACGCCTGCTAGCCAAATGCAAGGAAACCTGTCATTCTTTTCAATAATGCTATTTCAAAGACTCTAAGTACTATGAGCCATGGGGGACAAGCGGACAAGACGACTATATGGACCTCGCGCCATGTAACATTGAAATTTGATAGGATCAACGAATTAATATAGATCTACCTCTATAAATATTATACGTGGCAAATATCATGCTTAATTACATCCAATAGAGATCCATGAGACATCATGACATAAATTAATCAATAGACTTTCTCCATGTACAATACTACAATCTGGGTTTCCGGGATATCGATTGATGCACCAAGCTTTCTCCACGAGCAACTGTAACGAGAGATCTTCTGTACTCCAAGCTTCCAGCTACTTGACTAGTATGATTGTATGTTTCTTGCTCTGAGATCAGTCTATCAACAACTATAGATGCAAATTCAATCACGGGTTGCTTGAAGTGTATAGTTTAAAATCTCTGAAAATTTTTTTGAGATTACTGTAAGTAAAGTTGTTAAAAAACTTGTAGTAGACAAATTTAGCCAAAAATTTGCTTGCCAAACAAGGCCATAGTTTCTTCTCTTTTCAAGTGATAGCATCATCTGGCTCTTAGTATTTTGTTATTTCCATGGTACCCTCACATCTCATATCAAGTTCATATGTTTTAATTGGGATGATAATTACTAAAATGAAACTTTTCCTCTTCCAAAGTTCACTATACTATATTATAAGACAAAAATGAAAAAGGAGAAAGAGAAAGGTCATTGCAATTCCACCATTTATTTTATCATATAGTCTAATTAATGAAAATATAAAACTAAAAATTGATTACAATGGTTGCAATTATTAGCATCTAAAAATTGAAATGAAACTGATAATATCTATAATACCTTCAAGTACTACAATCAATATATATATATATATATATTAACAAAGGAAATACATATTTACATATGAAGACAGCAATAAGACTACATAAATAATTAATGATACCAAAAGATATCCTTAGTGTTTGGGTTTTGCATTCTTATTCAAATGTAATCATGGTCAAATTTGGCTCAGATATATACAAATTAAGTAGTATCTTAGGGTCGAATGTTTTATATCTTTCTCTTAAACTATAATCTTGCTTTTTAAAATTTTTTGGTAGAATTAGTATTGTTATTATCATAATTTTTATCAAAAATGAATCTTTCAAAAAAAAATTTCCACGTTAAAAGGCCAGTAGTACTTTATATTTATATTTAGTGATTTCATAATTTAGATTTCATGAATGGTACCATTCTTAATTTTTTAAATCCATGACATTATTTCGTTTCATTTTTGTTTTCTATTTAATTTCGCCATTTTACTTAGAATTACTAAGTTAAAAGATAAAATATTATCATTTACTTTTTTTACTTTTACTAAGTTTGGCAATGTTTTCTCTTTATTTACCCTCCCACTAATAAATTTCAAATCAAATTCCTATATAATTGGAGCCACTTCTTACTTATTTAAATTAGAAAGGCACGAAAGCCACTTCTTATTTAGAAAAATGTTATTTGCACTCCATTTTTTTATAATTTGCAATTCCACCATTTATTTTATAATATAGTCTAATTAATGAAAACCATATGATCAAAATGATTATGGAAGTGTGAATAACAAAAATGAGAGTGTAAATAATATTTCCCCTTGCTTATTATTTAAATTAAGAAGGCATGAAAAGGATGTTATATTTGTTATCTCTTCTTATGATCTTATAGAAGTCTTAATCGGAGTAGAATTGTAAATAACACATTGCAATTAAGAAATGTGATGAGTTGAAGTTTAAATAGGATAACATGCGCATTAACTAACAATTTGTAATGAAATGATTTTAAAAAATAACCAATTATTTCAAATCTAGAGAGTAGATGTGGAGGTTTGTTGCTAAAAATCCCTTCTCAAATTTGGTAAATAGTGGTTTCTAGTGAAATTATGTTGTTATATCTTATTATTGGCTTGGAGGAGTTTTAATTGGAGTGAAATTGTTAATTGGAGGAGTATTAATTGGAGTGGAGTGTTAGTTGGAGTAGGATTCTTATTTAATGGAAACTTAGTGGTGTGTTTCAGACGTGGACATGATATATTTTACGAAATAAATTAAATGTAAAATGTTAGAAAATTAGAATTGAGGGTGGGAAAGTGTGTAGAGGCTTATTGCTAAAAAAACCTTTTCAAATTTATATAGATATAGATATAGATAGCGGTTTCTAGTGAAATTGTGTTGTTATATCTTATTATTGGGTTGGAGGAGTTTTAATTGGAGTGAAATTGTTAATTGGAAGAGTATTAATTGGAGTGGGAAGATGTGTGAAGGAAGGAGTGTTAGTTGGAGTAGAATTCTTATTTAATGGAAACTTAGTAGTGTGTTTCAGACGTGAACATGATATATTTTACGAAATAAATTAAATGTAAAATGCTAGAAAATTAGAATTGAGGGTGGGAAGATGTGTGGAGGCTTATTGCTAAAAAACCCTTCTCAAATTTATATAGATATACATAGATAGCGGTTTCTAGTGAAATTATGTTGTTATATCTTATTATTGGGTTGGAGGAGTTTTAATTGGAGTGAAATTGTTAATTGGAGGAGTATTAATTAGAGTGGGAAGATGTGTGAAGGAAGTAGTGTTCGTTGGAATAGGATTCTTATTTAATGGAAACTTAGTGGTGTGTTTCAGACGTGAACATGATATATTTTACGAAATAAATTAAATATAAAATGCTAGAAAATTAGAATTGAGGGTGGGAAGGTGTGTGGAGGCTTATTGCTTAAAAACCCTTCTCAAATTTATATAGATATAGATGGAAACTTAGTGGTGTGTTACAAACGTGGACATGATATATTTTACGAAATAAATTAAATGTAAAATGCTAGAAAATTAGAATTGAGGGTGGGAAAGTGTGTGGAGGCTTATTGCTAAAAAAACCTTCTCAAATTTATATAGATATAGATATAGATAGCGGTTTCTAGTGAAATTATGTTGTTATATCTTATTATTGGGTTGGAGGAGTTTTAATTGGAGTGAAATTGTTAATTGGAAGAGTATTAATTGGAGTGGGAAGATGTGTGAAGGAAGGAGTGTTAGTTGGAGTAGGATTCTTATTTAATGGAAACTTAGTAGTGTGTTTCAGACGTAAACATGATATATTTTACGAAATAAATTAAATGTAAAATGCTAGAAAATTAGAATTGCGGGTGGGAAGATGTGTGGAGGCTTATTGCTAAAAAACCTTTCTCAAATTTATATAGATATGCATAGATAGCGGTTCCTAGTGAAATTATGTTGTTATATCTTATTATTGGGTTGGAGGAGTTTTAATTGGAGTGAAATTGTTAATTGGAGGAGTATTAATTAGAGTAGGAAGATGTGTGAAGGAAGGAGTGTTAGTTGGAATAGGATTCTTATTTAATGGAAACTTAGTGGTGCGTTTCAGACGTGAACATGATATATTTTACGAAATAAATTAAATGTAAAATGCTAGAAAATTAGAATTGAGGGTGGGAAGGTGTGTGGAGGCTTATTGCTAAAAAATCCTTCTCAAATTTATATAGATATAGATAGTTTAAATATTTAACTATGTTTAATTTAATGGTCCATAACCCCTCTATGATTATCCAACGGTAAATTTTACTCGTGAGTGTGATACCTAAAAGGGGCAGTAGAATCTCGATAAAATTGGAACTCAAATATATTTATTGATTATTAATTGGATTTTCTTTATCTTTTTTTTATCCGAAACGTAACAATACTTTCTGTCGAAACGTAACAATACTTGTTAGTTCACTTAGTTGTTACAAGCTAGGAGTTAGGTCCCACAATACTGAATAGAATGACAAAAGCATTGACGAAAGCATCGTCCCACATCGGGACACACAGGAGACAGCAAGCCTTGTAACGTATACTTAAATATCCGTGGAAGCTACTTGGAAACATACTTACCTGGACGGGGTCAATGGGTGATCAAGAAGCCCATGGCCTAGGTTGGTGACCTCCATTGCACTTGGGAGGGGTGCCTGCCTAAGGTCAGCCCAAGTTGGTTGAGCCTGCGTCATAATTTGTTGTAGCGGGGGCCTGCGTTCGCGCGGCCCCTGCCCAATGCTTAATTCTAAAATATTTTCTGGTAACTTTGTGGGCATCAAGGCTCTTAATTGCTAGGCGGAGCCTATGGGTCCTAATCATGAGAGTTAAATACTGTTTCCTAAAATATCCTTCTATTAAATGGGGTATGGCTAATAAATTAAATAGAGTATGATTAATGATTAATTAGCTTTACAGTAAATAAATTAGGTTATATTCAATAATAACATACATTAAATAAGTATATTTTAGAGAAATTACAAATTAACTATATATATACATTCATCAATTGAAAAGTGGACTACAATTTAAGACGTATGAAGAAGGAAAACAAGTTTATCAAAGAAGGAAAACAAGTTTAGGGCATTTTTACAAATTAACTACATCAACATTTTTCAATTGAAGATTGGATTATAATTTGAGATGGATGTAAAAAGAAAATAAGTCTGTCAAAAATGAGATGGAGGGAGTATAAATATTAGTTTCTTGTTGGAAGAAATTATGTGAATTTAAATGTAGGAGAGCACACATAGAAGGCAACTTTAACAAGAAAAAACCAACGTCATTATTTTGTTTTGTCAATTATTTAACCAAGTAATAATCTATATGCCATAACTTATTCAATATGATTTCATCAAGGGAATGATATATTAAATTAAAAAAATCAAAATATCCTGGTAGTCTAGGGACCTGTGCTTCTTTGCATAGTAGAGTTAAAGTTTACGAATAATCCCCTTCTGACGCTTACTAGAGATCCCAGAGAAATACCGCGGAACGCATGTGGTCTTTGGGGGCGGGCGACCTTTCTAACACTCAGCTCGCGTAACGATGAGACAGCATATAGTAAAGGTTTGAAATCCATAGGTAGCGATGGAGCCGGGATTTTTTTTTAGAGGTCAAAATTTTCTTAATATGCTATATTTAAAATAATTTTTATCCATTTAAATATATGATATCTAAAAAAATTAAATATTAACTTTAATTGTAAGTATATATATATAAACTCTTATAATAAAAATTAAAATTATAAAAAATTAGGGAGATCAACTTTATTTTACATATATATTTATATATTATAAATTAAAATTTTTAAAACTTAGGGGGAGTTTTGGCCCATCAGCCCCTCCTTAGCTCCGTCATTGTCCATGGGTCCTTAATACAAACTACAAGAAATGTAGGTCCCATTTAAATTGAATAGCTACAAATGTAGAAATAATCACGCCCATGACATCCATCCCCAATAAAGGACTCAACGGCTCTGGTGGATTCTCAAATCTTTCATTTAAGTTATGAAGGAATTGGTGGATGGAATCAGACTAAGGTTGCGTTTTATAAAATTGAAGTCTGAAATCTGAAATCTAAAGTCTGAATACATTAAATTATTGAATTATTAAATATTGAATATAATACATTTGAGTGCATATTACATTCAATGATAAGTGAATAGTTTATCACTTAATTTTGAGAGTAAGTTTTGTCTAGAAAATTCAATGCCACTTAATTAATTCAGATGTCCAATTTTTTTGTTATGAAACAGTTTGAATATATTGAAATCTAATTAAGTGTTAAATTGAGTTATCAAATAGAGCTTAAGATGAAGAAGGAACTGTTCATAAATGACGTGGGTATGCATCGTAGTCCATCATTTGGTCCAGCTCCGGCCCTCAATTTGTAGGCAATCAAACACTCAGCATTAATCAATCCAACTCCAAAATAAAATAGGGTCAAAAGGCATTCACAACTCAAAATTAACTTAATTAATACTCACCTCTAAACATGTTAATAGGCCGAATCTTACCCAGATCCAAAATAGATCCAATGTATTTGAATACGATCTGGGTTTAATTTCTCTAATTTAGATCTCACCCAAACCCAAATTCTATCTGTAGATAAGAAAGTCTTGGATTTGGATTGGATCTCATATTCTATGATTTATATTCAAATTCAATTCCAAATTAGACCTTATCTAGAGCCATATATAAACAAATTATGTATACATATATATATATATATATGATAATCTAATATTCTATGACTATTGGATAGAATATAGCAAGACTTCATGATTATTAGATTAAATAATATGCTCTTAATCTAAGAAAACACCATCTAATTTCACCTATCTATTGCGTGTCTCTATCTCCGTACCTACAAATATCCATTAGGTACCTAAACTCACGAGGATCTGGGTTCGGATTTATTTTTCAAACCCATAAGAGTTTCAAAATCTGGGTTTGGGTGTAATTAAATTTAATAGGTTTGGATTTAAATCAAAGAGATCCAATCCAAATCCTATCCATTGACATGCCTACCTACCTCCTTATGTTTGAACGGACACAATGGCTTAATATCTTGAACTTTTTTGACTAATTTTCTGACCTTTAATTACATAAAAGTGGCCAATATTTTGTGAACCAAGACCCGATTTAGCCAGGCTCGTCTACTCCAGCAAGTTGAATATCCACTGAAAATCAATAGCATTTGATAGCAAAAGGGAAAGCAAATCGATGGAAAGGGATACAAGTTTACAATAGCCAGGTTGTGCTTTAATTATAACCACCATTACTCTCCATGCAATAAAATGACGAGAATGGTTACAAAATGATCAAGAATCCATATAACATCTCATCACAACACAAGAAAATGACTCCCAAACCGAAAACTATATGGTTATGGTTGGATTGCGGTCTTGTTTTGAATAATCTAAATAGAGATCAAAATATACAGTGTAATCCTTGAGAAACAGACATTGTGATGTAGGCCAAAGCCAGTGTCCGTTACATTCTTGTTCGGTCTATTAAGCTATAGTGATTATCAAATCAACAATTACCTTTTGTGTCGATGGAACGTGCATGAAAAAGTTGCATAAAAGAATCAATAACATGGTAAGTCGCAATCGCTTATACAAAGGAGATAGAATCCACATATTTTCTTCCCTTCAATCCTCAGTTTCTTCTTCACGTGATCATTAGAAATTTGTTCCAAGGATGGATGAGATCAACGTTACCTGTTACGTACGTTTGAAAGTTCTAAACTTACACTTTATTATCTTGTTTTCAAAGAACTTTGATGGTTTAATCTTTATTACATCAACAGTACATGTATTAGGTTAATTAATGTATACATGAGATTCACTATTGTACAATTTATCAGTATATCAAAAATTAGTACAATTATCGTTTCCGTAAAATTAGTTATCACAAATATTCCATAATTTTAAACCCTTCTTTGAAATAAACACACATCGACACTAAATACTGTGCATCGTCGTGCTAACATTCCCTTTACTAATTTGACAAAAATAAAGACTGGATCTAAACTCTTTAACGTTTTGAATATCACTCTTAATCTACTATATTATAAATGTACAATTCATATAAATAATAGAATCCAAGTTATTTAAGATTCTATTTTTATTAGAATTAAATCCTAACTGAATTTTAATTTTAATAAACAGCTATTTATAGCCTTCGCATTTGTCTGGGCTGAAACCAACTAGTTTCTTTGCCAAATCATAACTGATGTGCGCCTCTTGCTGCTGTATATTACCAATGATGGAAATTGAGTCTGAAGGAGCGAAAGCAAAGCATAACTTACCCTTGGAATCAACTGGGATTAGGCAATTTTTCGACTTCAACGACCACGTTTTCCCACCAGCAAAATGAAAAACCTTCACTTCATCAGGGATAGAGGACAAATCATAACATGTATCAAGTAGAGAATAACCACTCATGGGATGTAGGTTCTTAGCATGCTTAGCAAATGTGTCACGCAGGGACTCATATGCCCGAGTCACTACTATTCTCGAGTCAACCATAACTCCTCCGGTTCCGTCACTTCCAACTGAAAATTCGAGGGTTGAATCGGCAATTTGTCTCCCTAGCACTAATTCTCACGAGATCTACATAAAAATATATATCAAATTTCGGGTTATGAACCATTGAAATAATGATTGAGTCATGAGAGGGAGTTGAATTGAACTTGAGAGTTGAAGATGGATGGGAATCCATATCCACGAGACAATACGAAAACAATGTTGCTTTAATTTGTAAAGGAAATGACAGTGATCTAATTCTTAACCCGGTTAAACCAACTGCGCCAGAAACTACCCCTCATTATCGTGCCCGCATCCGACAGCAACATTGCTAACTGAACCGGACCTCCCAAATGTCACCGTTTCCGTGTCAAAGTCCCTGTACATAAATGACCCATCCCCATAAGACACGTAACAATGACACATGTCATCACTGCAACTGTTGATATTAAGGGAATTACAGTGCCGGGAAGAGCATGATAGGGTATTAAAAGTGGATGATCCGGACGGGTTAAAAATCAGGTCGAACTGTTGGTGGCAAAAGTCACAAAGGCTGGCACTGGAGCTAGCTAACGTCGCTTCCGGTGTCTATGGACATGAAGAATTCTTTAACGGGTTAGCCCAACCCGACCCGAGCTAAGTACTCAAAGGTTCCCTGGCTTTCCCCTGAGGTTACTGGGTATTACAGGTCCTCGGGTTGGATGAATCTTTGATGAATAGTTTGAGAAATAGAGAGTTGAAGCTCATAGTTGATGGAGTTGACTTGAGCTGAGCCGGAGGCGAGTCGGGATATTGTGATTGCAGAATAGTTTTGGTGGTGGGGTTTCACCACAGAAATACGTGGATGGAGAGAAACTGAGAACACGGATGAATTGGCAGCAGTGGCGGTGGTGGCAGTAGTGGTGGGGCACGGAGGAGTTGTTTTTTAGAAGAGTTGAAGAGTTTTATGAATGAAGGCAGCCGAGCTAAGGACTTGAAAGTGTTGATTTTTTTGTTGTTGTTTTTGAGGAAGAGAATAAACAAGAGACGAGTGGCGGATGGAGAAGAAGAGGATTAAAATGAAGAAGATGAAGGAGGAGGAGGCATTGCATATAGAGGGTGTTTTAGTTGGAGCCATGGGGGAAGTTTTCATGTTTTCTTGGGACAGAATGCACAGGAGGGAAGCAATGAGAAATGGACTTGCCCCTCTTTTTTTTTCCCTCTCTCTTCTCTTATTTTTTTTAGACAAAATGTGTTAAAAATAACAAATCAGTAGATTTTATTATTTTTATTTTTATGAACAACCATATCACGATTGTTCATGTCTTTTTTTTTATTGTAGAATTTGCTCAAAAATCAAGTAATACTTGTAATTAAAACTTACCAGGTCAAAATTGTTATCAGATATAAAAAAAATATTTTTTTTACCTTATTGAAGCATCTTTTATAAATGCAGGGGAGAGGGAAAAAATAAAAGAAAAATACCCAGAGTTAGTAAGCAAAATGTAAAATCGGTATGTATGATAATTCATAATATGCAAGTAAAGCACAAGAATAATAAGGCACTGGCCTCTGGAACCAACATTATTGCATGGCTCCTGTAAATTAAATTTCCATCCTGATAGTGATAGTAGTAAAAATTCTTGTATGATATGTCAAAATATCCTTAAACAGACATAAGCAACAGATGCAAAAGATTCACATGCCGCAGACATCCAACCTAAAAGTAACCTGAGTAGGGGCAATTAGGGATCATGGAATTGGAGCCAATGACCAAAGTTGGCGAGGTACAAGGCAAAATTTAGAATGGTGACTCATCTAAGCTCTAGACAAAACCTAAATGAATTACAGCCCATGCCACAACTTGAGTTGATGGTACCGTAGCACAGTAATGTTAGGATGGACAAAATATATGACAAGTGTATGTACTTATGGAGCAAAGCATGCCTTACTGCAGCTAATCCCCAAATGTTAAACTATTTCTTTTCAGCCATCAATACCAACACATACCACTTTGAAACGAAGAATTGTAAGTGCTTATATTTAGAAGTGGCAAAATGGATATATGGATCATAATTGATTTCGTATAAATGGTCCAATCCATTTAAATACATATAATAAATGATTGTGTATGGATTGGATGCAAATGGATGATGGATATCCAATTTTTTATTTAAAATTCATTTAACTAACACAGCTAATTTCTTTAACTAATACGCAGCTTAAAATGACACTCCTAAGTTAATTAATAGGATGAGTTTTGATAACAAAGAAGAATAAAAACAGAAAAAATGGAAAAAGACAATAAATAAAGCACGTAAAAATTTGGAATTAATACGCTGATTGAGAAGAAAACTTTGACCGCGCGAGTTGGAAGAGCTGAATAGTGTGTCTTGGACTCGGAGTATTTACTCAGCATCATAAGAAACAGTAGTACTACCAAAACATGCTTGGTTTGCTCATTGCCTTCTTAAATGGATTTAGATGGATTGAGTGGATTATCCACTTAAAACCATCAAGACAATTGGTTTTATTTGGATGTCCATTAATGTCCATCTAAATTTTTTCGGTAATCCAAAACTATTTGAGTGAGATGGATATGGATGGAAATTGCCACCTCTACTTATGACTAAATATGCAAGTCAAATATGAAACATCAAAAGAAAGATATGAAAAGTGCTGTACCAATCCAAAAAACTTAAATACACAAGTTAAAGATGAAACATCAAAACAAGATGAAAAATGAAGTTCAAATCCCAGAAATTCTAAGCCAAAGTTTTGAGTGCCAAAAATTACTAATGAGCAACTTTTGATCAAACTTTTATTTCAGGCTATTAGTCTTTACATCAATTGCCATCGCCATGGAGAAATGGCACTTGGACTACTGTATAAACCTCCGTTGGGAAGCGTCATACTTCCACATGAATGTTATTTTAGAAGCCTTACTGCCAGGACTTGAGTGTTTCACATTAAAGACTTCAGCTCCTGGATCCAGTGGATAGTCAACTGCTTCAGAGGTATCCAGCTCGCAACTGATTAGCCTCTGGTTTTTGCCCGGACTACTGCTAAGTTCCCTGGCCTTTTCTAGTACAAACTGACATATAGGTAAGAAAATGATCAGCAAAGGAAGGTTAGTACATTGGTCGAGTTAATCTGCGTAAATATGCTATGCAATCAAACAATATTTTTAATGTGCACAAAAGTTATTTAATTTGCATGCTACAAATCATACGTCCACATGATTGCAGTTTGAATACATCGATAAAGAGGGTATCACTAAATTTATATACTAAAAGGTAAGAACAGCTTACCTTACTTAGTCTGTCATGAATAGCCATGTCCTGCACAAGAATAATCCCATTAGGAAGTATAGTTTGAAAACAAAAATTAAAGGGGAGATTATAGATTCAAAAGAATATTTAATGAACTGGATGATGGATAGAAGACCAAACCTCGACTGGTAGCTCATCCGTAATCTTCGTCTGCAAAAGAATTGAAACTCAGAAACGCATGCACAGAGAATAGAGAAAAGGGAGGGGAGTACATAATTTCAAGATTTTTACGTCCATTGTCGAATAGCATCACATAAAACTCACAAACCAAATAAAGCAACAAAAAAAATATTCATAGAACCTTAGCTAAGTGGTTAAGAAAGAAGTGTAGTACCTGATGTTCAGGATAGACGATAAGTTTCAAATCTTCCCAATGCTTTAACGTCCTGAGAAAATACTTCAATCGCAAAAGCCACTCAATTGAATGTCCTCTAAAGAACAAACTAAAGTTAATCTGAAGTTTATTCGAGGCATTGCAAGGAAGAAAAGGTTTATCGCAGTTGTTGAATTCAAGCAACTCTAACTTTGGAGCATCAAGTTGAGTAGCTGACATGTGACTGCAATCTCTAAAGATTAATCTCTTAAGAGTTTGGTTTGAGATCATGAAACCCGCATAACTTTTGCAGCCGCATATATCCAATGTTTCAAGAAAGAGAAGCTGAGATATCGGTGTCTCTAACATATCAATGTCAGCGGCACCATTCGCATATATTTTCAACTCCCTCAGTGCTGTAGCACAGGCTGTCCAGTCAATGGTCATTGGCCAAAGTTCTTTGACTTCTTTCAATGTCGCAAATGAGAAAGTACGAAGCTTCGCTGCATTGATTTGAATAATATCAACCATATCGCAGAACAAACACTCAAAATGCTTCAATTCAGGTAAGTTTGGGACAGAGAGAAGTTTGTCCATCCAATTGCAGCATGATATCTTCACATACTCAACCAGTGGGCATCCAAGGAGAAACCTTTCCAATAGAGACTTATCATCAAAGCAGGAATGACATAATGAAAGGCTCTGCAGCTGGGGAAGTTTGATGTCCAAACAAGTCGCAAATCTACAACCACTCAAGCCCAAAATTTTTAGCCACCTAGCTTCAACAGCAAATTGAGGTATAGCATAATGGAGCCTTTGACGACTTGATAAAGCTTTAATGCGATGACCAACATGTGTATCACTGGTTAAGCAGTCAATGCGAAGAACAAGCTCCGGCACAGCCCTCATCATTGCATAATCAATCCATATATCCAATCTTCGAGCCAGTGAGCCCATCTTAGGGAAGTCAATGTACAATTGGAATCTCTGTATATTTAAGTTTTCTATAAAGCGCCGTCTGATGAATTTTCCTGCCATTGACAGGAAATCGTCCTTTCTATTGCCGCTGCCAGTACATTCAAACGTTGGACCAGGAACCTCTCTACCACATTCTTGAACCCGTCCTACTCCTTTTTCTTCTTGTTCTTCGTCCTGGCCCCACATAGTGCAGATAAAATGGTAGACAACAAATGAATAAAGGGTCCAAATACGATACCAGGATTTGGACAGGATGGAGGTACCGGCAACATCTCGGGTGGGCAAAAACGAATAGATGTGATAAATGATTGAATCAGACAGTCGGGAGAAGTGATTGAGGTTGGCATCCTTTCGAGTTGTCTTAGGTTGCACCTCGTTCCCTGTCAATGACCAACAAAATGAAATTAATGAGAGTCCATTAGCAGTACGTGTCTAAGGGTAATGAACCGGTACTGATTGAAGAACTTAGTGAATTCGTAAAGACTACCTGGTTCCATGATGGACAAATATCAAAAGAAACCTTAGTAACACTTCCTGCATTAGTAAGAATAACGTTAGAATAAGATCTTCAAATTCAAGATTAGATGTACTTTTTTTTCTTCAAAAAAAAAAAGGCAAAGTTGAAATTCAAGCGAGAAAAGTGTTATAAAAAATAAAATTATCCACATCTAGTCGGAATAGTAATATAGAATGGCGCAATTACGACATGGATAATCGTGTATACGCCGAAACTATCTAAACTTTTTGTTGGTCATTTTTTAGATTTTTAACTTTTCACAATCATTAAATTATAACTTTACCATCTAATTACATATTACCCATATTACCAACCAATGTAGTCACACTAATTTTCACCCATAACCATTTACAAATATTGTAACCACCAAATTAATTAAAATTCCATTCAAAAAACTTTTAAAAGATCAAAGTTTATTTTTTTGTTTATGAAAATTTTATATTAAATTCCTTCATATAAAAAATGATTGTTACTAAATTATACTCATCGGTTGCCCCCTTATCACTAGTCATTTTTCAAGAATGTAAACTGATTTTTTACAATTATTTATGATCATTCAAAAATTAGAAAAACTACGTCATTAGATGTCAATCAATACCACTATTCATTTGTTGGTTTTGTCAATTGTTCGTTTCCCCTTCCCATCTAATCAAAATTCATCTATTTGGGAGCTTAGGTCCTTTAGGATAGAGAACATATTCAAGTTCCTTTCGTTATTTTGGCCGTCAAAAGAAAAGAAGGTACTGGTTTTTCACTTTATTTTGTGCCATATTCTAATAGTTCCGCAAGGGCAAAGTTGGGAAATCAGCAAGTTTAAACTAACGATCTTTTTTCCCGCATTTTTCAAAGGCTCGACAAAATAAACAAATAAAATATTTATTCTCCGACCAAGGATCTTTAGAAATCCCTCTATTTCTCCTCTTCAATTCTTCTGCGGTGAAAGTCCCAAAACAACACCAAGATTTATACTAGTACAGGTACAGTTACAGATTACAGCATGATGACAGGGGAAAAAATGGAGGGAAAAAAATGAACAAGTAAAACTTGGCTTAAAAAATGTGTTTGAAGAAATGAAACAAGAGTCTTAATTTAGCAAAACAAGATTCTCTGCCACAATGATCAACATAACAAACATCAACATAACAGATGAAGATAAATAGATCCTATAAGAAATCATGTGCAGAAACAATCACAAACAGATGAAGATAAATAGATCCTATGAAAAAATCATGCGCAAAAATGTATTTCAAACAGTGGGAATTGGATTTCAATCGAAATCCAATACATGCACAACTTAACTGAATTAGGATTTTGTCATATAAGTCTGTAACCCCTAAACAATCAAGATAAAATTCTAAAAATCAATTCTAATCATAAAATGGGAATGGCATGCAGGCAACCTAAGTACAATCGAGGTGGAATCTCAAAAAATCAAGAAATTCAACTGCAACATTTAAATAAAATTGAGACATTCGCACCAATTCAATGCTAGACTGGATATTTCTTTTTTGTGATTAATCTCTTTCCTTAAGAAAAATTCCCATGTAGAAGAGGATGAATACCTGCAGACTTATGACCAGCGGCGGCAGCGGGTGGGCTCAGGGAGATGTGAATTGTTTGGGAATGGGAGAAAGAGTAAATGGTGCATGAGTGGATCCCTTAATATACTTGAAAGTCAAGACCAAATTTAATTAGTCATGCTATTTATATAAATTTTTTAGGGAGAGGTTTCTGACTATTTCACTTAGTTCCCTTGAATTTTTATAATTACACTTACCTCCATTGATTTGACACTTTGTTAACCAAACCTTAAAATAAGGTCAAAAATTTAATAAATATCCTAAAATGCCTTTATCTTATAAAGTTCAATTCATTCTTCTAAACAATTGTAAAGTAATTTGACACAATTATATAAAAAATAGGAGTCACAAGTTTGTCATGCCAATATTTGTTATTTAATAATTAACTATAACAATAAATCTTTTGCTATGATAAATTATTTTTTATAGTGCTTTATTGGGAATATAGATTCTTTTTAAGATAGAGAAGAAAGTATTACCTTGTGTTTTTTAAATTTATGGAGTTTTTTTAATAAAAGTTTATGGACTAGTTTAGTGATGGAACTACCATAGTTTGGTAGTGATTTTGAGCCATTTGTTTTTAATTATTGTTGATTTATTCTTCATTTTGATATAAAAAAAAGAGCTATAAAAGAATTGGATAATATTAAAAGTCATAAAAAATACTAGTTTAACGTTTGACCTGAATAGATATTAGTGACAATATTAATAGTTGTTTTATACTTCTAATGAAATATAAGAGAAATGAATAAGAAGGAAAAAGAAAAAATTATAAAAATCCATCCTTTGTATAGACATGGAAACAAGAGAGTTTTATTAAAATATTAAGGTTAGTATTGTCATTTTAAACGGGTAAGGGAGGTAGGTGTAATTTTTGAAACCTTAAGGGAGCCACATGAAATTATCAAAAAACTCAGGGGAGGTTTCTGAAATTATCCCATTTTTTTATTTTTTGGCCCTAACCTGATATAAGTTAAGAGTGGAAGAAATTGATGAAAAATATTTCTAATTCATGATTTGTATTCAGAGATCCCGCAAAAATGCCAGCACAGGCTCGCAAATGTGTTACATTGTGAAAATTTTGAATTCCTATATTGAGACCTTAACGGCTACTTCCCGACAAAAAATTTTTTTTTTAAAGAATGAGTCATATTAGTTTATCCAGTAAGCAATGATAACTAAAAATTCTTTATCCGTTTAATGAATTTTTTTTCTTTTGGCATTTGGCCTTGTCACTTTCATGTAAATTGCTTGTTGAATGTAAGCAATGATTAAAACTCTTAATTATGTTTGAATTCTAAATTCTAATCCTGGCTTTTCATTTTTTTCTCTTCAAAAGAAAAAAAAAATGCATAAGATTTTTTTTCTTTTTTGGCATAAGCTATCATTTGTTAACTTATACATGAGAGAGTTACAATGTTACATGATGAATATTGCTTTTGGGGCCTTTCTGGATTTGAAGTTTTCGGTGACAATCTTTGACCTCCAACAACAATCTGATTTTGTTGAGCAACATCTATTCTTTTTCACCATATTACACTTGCCCACCATCTTTCCCATTTTTTATTTTAAAACGGAGATGGATTGTTGGCATAAATCTTTTTTGGGTGTTTTCCCCATGCACATACATTGTACATGAAAAAATGCTTGTGGTCAGTTTAGGTGGAGCTGAAAATTTGGTAAGTGGAATTTTAGGGGCCATTTGGATTGTTATTTTCTGGAGTTTTGTAAAAACAAAATTTAATTATAATGATTTGATATACGTAAAATAAAAAGATAATTGAAAAATGTAATTCATGAAAAACAAAAAATTTTTTGGACAAAAATGTCTTTTACAGGCTGTTCCCTTTCCCTTGGAGTTCTGAACCTGCCTTCAAATCTAATGGTGGCCTCTTTTTGGCTCATACTTTGTCTTTCATTTTCTTTTATCAAAATTGCTGAACAGCTTAGAGTTCGAGAGAAATTTGATTCTGATTGGAAGAAAATTACTTGGGTTTTGAAGAAAAGGACAATGGAAGGTAACAAGAAATCTTCAAGCTTGTATATGCTGCATCCCAGGTTTATTTCGACAAAAAGCAGGTTGAGTTACATTCGACTGCCGTTCCTAGGTTTATGCAATTGAGCCGAATCATCCTTTTCTCTGCATTATTTCGTACTAAACAGAAATTGTAATAGCATAATAGTCAGCAGGCACTCACAAGTTCATGAGTATGCTTTCTGGTTAGACTTTGAAAGTTTAAAGTTATATTTCGAAACATTAACTGCTGCTATCAAATTGATTTTTCTTACTCTTTTCAAGTTTTTTAAAAAAAAGTTTTATTCTTTTGGTTAATAACTAAAAATTCTTGACCAGTTCAATGAATTTTTATGTTTTCGCCTTTTCAATTTGATGTAAATTGCATGTTGAATTGAAGGAATGCTCAGCGGATTTAATAGTGTTTGAATCCCTAATTCTTGTTCTTGTTTCAGTTTTTCTCAAAGTTCATAATTATATCCATTGTTTTTGTGTGATGGTATACACGTGTGGAGACAAGAGCGTTTATTTTTTGCTGCTTTTGTTGAAACTCTAATTTCAACTTAATATGATTTGTCTATTAATGCTCCTCCTAAGTGAATAACATGGACACATAATGTCAAAAAATTAAGATGCAACAATACACTGATTATATAATTGCAAGTCCTTTATCTGGTGGCATTGGATTTAGATTTGAATTTTTGTTGGACGTTACTTAGTTTTTAGCGGAATTAATTAGCGTTGTTGTTAGTTTAATTTTCAGGCAAACACGTTGAAATCCTATTAATTAGAGTTGGATTTAACTTTCTTGAGAGGTTATTTTCATGATTAATTTATGAAATTGAAGAGAACTCCGAGTCTCAAAATGGCTGCGAAGCGATTGAAATCATTCATAAGGGCAGCAATGCGTGGATTTAGATTCAAAGAACAATCTGACTTCATCATGCTATGACTAAGAATTACTAACATATAGATCTGTTATATTGATTGATTTTGCTTCTTTATGTATCTGTGTCATGTTTGTTTAATATATTTTCTGTTATTAGTGTAGATTTATTTGAATGAAATGACCTTTTTTATCCAAAAAAAAAAAGAATTATTAGCGCCATATGTTCCATAGTTTCCCACACTAAGGCAGAGAGATTATAAGGGAAGCTAAAGAGGAGGATATCATTATCAGAGAAGTCATTCCCGTTTTACTATAAACAGGAATGGTTACCACCAATCTTATAAGCGCTTCAAAGCACCTAAAGATAGTCCCTCTCTAATCCAATGTTTTAAAACCCGGACCGTCAATTGAACCGGTGAGGTGAAAGGGTCGAGGTTCAACCGGTCCGACCGGTTGAACCTCGGTTCAATGAATTTTTTTTAAAAAAATTTATATAAATATATATGCACAAAATAAGACATGCAATGGACTAATTTAAAACTTTATATGATGAAAAGTTCACTATTTTTGAATAATTTGGATTTTCAAAAATAAATTTTTTAAATTATAAGTTAAAACAAATAAATTTCATCTCAATTTCAATTATATCTACCAAAAAATCTTAAATCCAACCCAAAAATATCACAATATTTTGAAATTATACAAAATTCACGTCTATGAAAATTTGACATTGTGAACTTAAATTTTAATTTACGTCTTTGAGATTTAAAGATTGTAATTTAAAAAAGAAAGTTTGGAGTTCGAAAGAAATTAAGAGAATTGAAAATCGAAATGCAAACTTGATAAGAAACAAAAAATGAGATAAAAGTGAGTGGTTGTGGCATTAAATAATTTGGGTTAAAGAAAAATAATTCTTTTTTAACTTTTTCCAATTTAATGGACAAAAACAAAATTAAAAGATAGAAGAAAACATCAATAAATTAAAACTAAAGAGGTTTGATTAAAAATGGAGTAACAAAAGAAAAGATGAGAGAGAAAGAAAGAGTTGAAGATTAAAAAGAAAGAGTCATGAGAGGATGAGATTTTGTAAGAAAAATGAAAAAATGAAATATAGATGTTTGTTTTATATAAATAAGTTATCAAAAAAAAACAAATAAGATGTGATGGTGCAATGGTTACTACATTGGTCTTCTATTGCAAAGGTCTTGAGTTCGAATCTTGATAGAAGCATTTTGCATAAAGTAAAAAAAAAAAAAAAGAAAGGAAACTCAAAAACCGGTTCAACACGGTTCACCGGTTTTCACGGTTTTGACCGTGTTTGACCGGTTCTCTGGCAAAGTCAACCGGTTGAACCGGCCGGTCCGGTCCGATTTTCAAAACATTGCTCTAATTATCATCAAGTTATCAGTAGTACACCTTTTATAGATTAATCTTTTACAAAAAGAAAAAAAAGAAGAAAAGTTTAATCATCTGTGTATTGCAGAACACACATTTAATAGTACAACACACACCAATGCTGTAAAATCATGCAATACTACTCAAGCCTACAATGTAACGCTGTGTTTGTAGACATTATACTTCCAATTTAATATAATTGTGGCAATCTTGAAACGAGCAGTTGAGTGTCTTGTGCTTGTATGAAGTATCCTGTGACAGGATCATTTGGATGCTTTGCATCTTTAGACAAAATCACCTCAAAACCAACTAATTTGTGGAGCAAAGTTGAGTCCTTTCTAAGATCGTTCATCTTCTGTGACAATATTTGAGATGCACGTAAGACGATAAGCAGCAAACATGAAATACTGGTTCAAATATATTACTGAACTGATGCACAGGCAATTGGCAAATTTGCATATAAGCAACACCAAAGGGTAATGCAAGTTGATGTACCTCAATTAGATGGCAAATAACGATTTAGGGAACACTGATGGAAATAATTCATCCAAAAGATCTTTGTAGCTCTTCGATGATATGCATATACATTTCGGACGCATTAAATGGCAGAGAGAAGAAAAGCGGACCTCACTCAGTTTTTCGTGAATAATCGTGTTCTGCATAAGCATTAAGAGTTAAACACGTCAAGAATAAATAAGAAAAACAATCCAGAAAAAAATGCATAAATTATTGCTAAAAATAGGGTATCTCTGCTCACTTTTGTCCGGATTATTGCTAAAAATTATTTTTCCCCCTCTTACGCTGCTTCAACTTCATTGTATGCCTTAATATTTTGAGGTTTTTCATGTTCATAGTTCTTGAATATTTCCTTTTGAAAAATCGTCTGATAGTTCTCGAACTTTTCAAAAATTTCTTTTTCCCTCTTGTTTGTGTGCAAATTTGGTTTTGTGATGATATTTTGTTAGAATTTCTACTTGATTTTTCTTCAAATTAAGGTTGATGAAATTTTCATGGATTTAGTGTTGAGAGAAACCAACTTAATTGCTGTGATTTATGCACCAAAGGCTGGGACAAAGAAAATGAAAACCTCGAAGGAGGCATGCTTTTGGCATTTGGAAGCCCAAAACAGGGCAAATAGGTAAAGATTGCTATCTATTCTTTTCGCCTCTAGGTAGTTTGATATCCCTTTTCTATTGGTAACTGGAGGTATTTGAAATCAATCAATTTGTTTATAAATTTGATCGATGCTTGGGGAAATAGGAAAAAGAGCATGATATGATATTGAAGTGGATATTGTTGATACCTGTGCCTTCTGAACGTTCATCCAAATATCACCAAGTGATAATGTAAAGTACGCAAGTCATAGGCTTTTGTGAATGATATTGCTGATTTTTGCATCAGGATGCAGTTGTTTGCTAATATTTGACATTGCTAATTTTTGCATCTAGATGCAAGTGTTTGCCAATATTCGGAATGATTTCACTGCTGTTGTTGGACTTTTTGTACAATGATGACGGAATTATAGTTACTTTCTGTACCTGAAGAAAGTTGAAGATAATATATGAATTTTGACTTTACAATTGTTTAATAAAACAAAGCAACTTTTTACCATACTTTGATAGTCTGTGGATCTTTCAATTATTTTCTTTGAAGTGCTAAACCAATTTTGGTGTATATTCATATTTGTTCGCAAAATGCTCGTGTTATGAACTATAAGGTGCACAGTCAAGATGTTAACATATTGGAAGATTGGATTTACAAATGTTCAATACATTTTATTTCAGATGTTGCTAGTTATGAAATATTTCCAAGCTACTTGTACAAGAAATTAACGACTTAGAAACTTAGAGGTGTTATCTAATTCATATCCAAACTTTGATTGTAACGCTTTCTTATCTCCTTGAGGTTTTGAGTGTTAATATTAAAGTCTATTTGCAGACTTATATGTCGTTTTCATTCTTAGCATAATTAAGACATCTAGAGTGTGAGATTTTAATTATGGTTTCTCTGTACTTGTGATCTCATAGGTGGATGAATTTAGAACAAGGAAAGTGGTTGATGAAGCAAGACTATGAATTAGCTTTCATAAAATAAACAGAAAAGAATTCACCATTTCATGTATTTACTGGGAAAGGGTTTTTTTATGGTACTAAAAAGTATGTCCAACAATTCATGAAGCAAGTCATGGACTCAAATATATAGTGTATTCAATTTCCTAGTATTTAAAGTTTGTCCAAGTACTTTATTCTTGATCATTTCTATTTTAGAATCCTTCTCAATCTATCCCTCATTATTAAGCTTACATTCTCAATAAATTCACATAACCTGGGCAGCAATCTAGGCAAGCTTATGCACTGCCTGAGCCAAAAAACTAGTATATATAAAATGTAAACTTGTTAAATCTAAATTAGTCCAATATCAACCTAAACTCGATATTAACAAATAGATTGAGATCGAACCCTTACATATGTGAGCTTTGTGCAGTTTAGGCTAAAGCCAACATGTAAATTTTTTTATTTTGGACCGGGTTCAAACTCACCAAATCTCTCGTTCACAAGTCTTAATTTATATGTCTACCTTTTTATAAACCAAAATTGATTAGGAAAATATGGTTATATAATTAATTAGTAGGAGTAAACTAGTCCAAACTCATGTTTTGCATTAGCCCCGTTTGGAGTTGCCGTGTTTTTGATTAAAAAAAAAAACACTTTTAGGTGGTAACAGTACTTTTGGGGTGTTCGATAAATATCATTTCATAAAATTAGGAATAGAACTTTTGGTATTAAAAGTACTTTTAGTGAAAGCTCAAATTTGGTGTTTTTAGAATAGCTTTTGTATTTTAAAAAATAAAAGATTAAATTTAATAATTTTATCCTATATTATGAGCTAAATAAAGGGACAAATACATTTAAAATTTTCAAATTACATATTATCCAATACAATAAGTACTCATTGAACTGTGTATCCAAACAATATATTTAAGGGATAATTGCATAAACCTCCCCTGAGGTTTCTGACACTTGCACTGACCTCCCCTGTGGTTTAAAAAATTACACTGACCTCCCCTGAATTTACTAATCCTTTGCAAATTCAGTCCAAACGATTAAAATATTGTTTTAAGGAGTGAAATTAGAATTTTGTACCAGATTTGCCCTTTTGTTCTACATGTCCAATGAATGACAAAGTACTACAAATCAATTAACAATTAATAAACTTTAAGGAGTGTAGTTTATGAGCAAATACGCATTACCCATTTAAAGTACCGGCTTTTTATGGATATTTTATTTTCAAACATTTAATTTTTGATAAATATATCAATGTTTGTAAATAAAATTCAAAAAGTGTACAGTAATATTCTTACAAAAAAGAAATAAGTAGGTTATCTATTTAATATAAATTAAATATTAAAAAGAAAAGAAATGGCCCACAAAGTATTAATTCTTTATGGCTTTCATCCATTAGATGAGTAAAGTATTGCCTCTTTATGGGCATTTTATTCTGAATCATTTAATTTATGTTAAATACATAAATGTTTGTAACTGAAATTCAAAAAGTGTTACATTAATAGTTTTACGGAAGGAAAATTGGTAGGTTTGGCGAAATGGCTATCTTTCTTTACTTATTATGATGTTGGTAGTGTAGATCTACAAGATTAAATCTTCCTGATGAGATTTATTTACTTCGTGATTACCATCTTTCTTATTTATGCTACTGATAGTGTAGATCTACAAGTTTAGATCTAGTTAGATGAGACTGGTTAACTTCGTGATTACCATCTAATGTATTCAAGCTTATTATAATTTTGATAGTTCTGATTTCATGACTTTGGATCTGATTGAATGGCATGGATCCAGTAAGTGCCAACGTCCGGTCCAGGTAAGACCATGGGATTTGGCTCTGTAGGGGCGTTGAGGTTCTTGGGACGTACTTCAAGACGGGGAAGTGTCACAAGATCAGATCCAGGGAAAATGGGTTTTTACTATCAATCTTATGATTTTGTTTGGAAATATGGTCGTCATGTATAGTTAATCTTTCTCAAAAGATTTAGATCTATTCTCGTAGGTTTATTTTTACTATCTTTAATATGATGGAAATATGGTCGTTATGCACAGTTAATTCTTCTCAAAAGGTTTAGATCTTTTCTTGTAGGTTTCACACTATCCTTTATAATCTGATTAAGAAAAATAGTTTATCCTCCATGGATCCCGAAGGATTCTGTACCAAAGGGAAGAGGAATATAAAGTTTGTTTATCCAATTTGATTTATTGTTTCTTTTCATGGCTTCTTTTTTTAGAACCAACTCTACCTCTTCTAGTTCCTCTTCAAACACCAAACTAAAAGAAGAAATTCACATACAAGATGTCAATCAAGATATAGACAATTGGGAAATTCCAAAATATACTCAAACTGATATATATGAAAAAGATAGAAAATGGATGTTTTCTACTTCGGATTATACAATTAAAACGGTAGAACAAACTATAGCATTAGATGCTGATCATGAAGAAATCAAACTATTATCCAAAAGAACAATAGAAAAACATAAGGAAAAATACAATTATATTCATTTTAGATTAGTACAAATTGCAGCTAAACCTTTGACAAGAGAAGAATTAGATACATCCCTACTCCTTTGTCTTAGAGATAGCAGATTCTTAGAATTCAATGATTCCCTCCTAGGTATGGCAGAAACAAGCCTTTGCGGAGGACCAGTATATTTTGATTGTTTTCCAAACTTCACAGTCTCTTTAAAAGATAAAAATATTCTGGATACTTTAACATTAAACATAAAAACTGCTAACTATAGAGTTAAAACTGGGACTCTTCCTGTGGCTATCATTTATAGAATTCAATACAAAGTTATGAATTCAGCATTTAGGACAGGAGCCTTAAAAACTTTACAAAAAGGAGAAACTGTCCTATTCCAAACAGATCTGGCTAGGTCTAGGATTACAGTTCCAAGATCTATCACCTGGAACCAGATCTCACTACCAGAAAGCTGGGTTCTTCCCGAAGTAGCTCCAGCAGATCCAATACAAAATACATCAGTCTCAAGCATTCAACAATTTGCTTCTAGAGCTGTTCAAATCAAATTTAACAGATCTATGAGTTTCAGGGCATCATCTTCATCAACAACTGGTATAGATATGCCTAGATACTCAACAGGAAGAAGGTCAGTTTCAGACAGACCACTGAATCCTTCCATTTCAATCAGGCTACAAGATCTAGATCTTTCTTCTAAAATTCCACAAGCAAGGTATGCAGCCAGCAGACCTACTCCTTCAGAGGCCCAAGATGAATCCTCTGATGATGCGGAACAAGAAGGACTTCCTAGATCTCCTACATACTCCTCAATAACAGAGAATCGTCCTCAACTGGATGAGTTAAGGGTGATTTCTTTGGATAAACAAAATATCAGAACAGAATTTTATGCTGACAACAATTATTCGAAAAGAATGTGGTTCTTTGACAAATACAAGGGACAACATCGACAAAAGATACAGGAAGAATTCTATGGGTTTCTCAGAAGAACAAAACAACATATTCAGTTCTTCGACTGGTTTGAAGTATATTCGCAAAGAAAAGAGATTGATTATCCTTTTTCGCAAACAACAAATGTGGTGACAAGGTGGCAAACAGCTGAAGGAGAAATCCAAGCACAACTTCCACCATCCAAGTCAATCACCTTCACATACAAGTCAACGGAAATTAATGCCAAGCCATTCAAGCTCAAAAATATCCAGGATGAAGGAGTAATTAATAGCAAGGACATCCAGGGAATTTATGAGCAAAACAACTACACCAACAAGTATCTCCAAACACTTGGAGAATATCTTTTAACCCGAACTATTCCCAAAAATCCTTCTACAACCACTTCTTCATCAAACCCAATTTTCAAATCTCATGAAATACCAACCAAATTTCAAAAAGAATTTCAAAACAAACCCTTAACCCAATTAGAAAAACGAATAGCCAAAATAGAACAATCCTTTTCTACCCCATTGTCTAAACAAGGGTCAAATAACCAAGGTTCTGCAAGTGTTAGTCAAACGGCTTGCACCCTTACCAAAGGAGAACCTCAAGAGTCTTTGACCTTAAACAAATTACATCAACCCTCTTCTCCACAAAACCCAATTACCAATTGGAAAAATCCACAAAAACTATATTATTCCAGAGCCAGTTATCCATATATTCTTCTTGAAGAAAAACCCAATATCTTGCAAAATTCATATAATGCTAATAACATATATGAATGGAGCATTGATGGCATTTCTGAATATAACATTCTTACAATTCTTCAACAAATGACAATGGTAGCAACAGCCTATCGGACATCACATGGTTGTACTGACCAATTAGCTGCTCATATTCTTATTACAGGATTTACAGGACAACTCAAAGAGTGGTGGGATGAACACCTCACCACAGAAGACAAAGACAGCATTCTTAATGCTATCAAGGTAGATACTAATGGTGAACCAATTCTTCGAGATGGAGATACTATCTCAGATGCGGTGGCAACCTTGATATTTACCATTGCAAAAACATTCGTCGGTGATCCAGGAATATTCAGGGAAAAATCATCAGAATTACTAAACAGTCTCAAATGCAAGAGTCTTTCAGACTTCCGATGGTACAAGGATACATTCTTAACCAGGATATATTCCAGGACAGATGGCAACAAGGCCTATTGGAAAGAAAAATTCCTTGATGGTCTTCCAAAATCTTTACGAGATCTTGTTCGAGAAGAATTAAGGACTCAATACAATGAAACTGTACCATGGGAAGAAATAACCTATGGACAGTTAACAAGTCAAATTCAACAAGTGGCACTCAAAGTGTGCAGACAAGACAAGATGCTCAGACAACTAGCAAAGGATCGAGCCCAAAGGAGAAAAGATCTTGGATCCTTTTGTGAACAGTTTGGGTTACCCAGTTGCTACAAAAAACCTCACAAACGGCCCAAACCCACAAAACATTTTGAAAAACCACCTATATACAAAAAGAAATATCAGCCCAAACAATCTTTACCCATACAGTCTCCACCCATCCAGTCTCCTCAAATAACAAACTTCTCTCCAGTTTGCTACAAATGCCACAAACCCGGACATATAGCTCGTTACTGTAAACTTAACCAAAGGATCAGTACCTTAGGGCTAGAAGACCAAGTTAAAACCCAAATATCAAATCTTCTAATCGAATCAGAAACTGATGATTCTGAAAGAGAAGAAGATTGTCTCAATCAGTTAGAAGATGATATTTCAACATCTTCTTCCTCTCATACCACCAGTGACAAAGAAGAAGGAGGTCCTACCATCAATGTTTTGACAAAAGATCAAAACCTTCTTCTTGACATCATTGAAGATACTTTTGAAATAGAGAAAAGACAACTCTATTTAGACAAATTCAAAGAATCCCTGAACCAAGCCACAAATTCTTCAAATCCCTTAGCCAGAGACCCTAGAATTCTTAAAACCTATAATCTCACAGACATTCTTGATAGGTTTCCTTCCAAATCTATTAAACCTTTGACCCTACAACACCTTCAAACAGGAATTGATCTGCTCAAAGAGGAGATTAGATCAATTAAAGCCAAACAAGACCTTAACAACCTTGTTCTTCAAAACCTAACACCAATTGAGGAACCAATCAATCAAGAGGATTCTGAATTCGTAGAACAACTTTCTAAAAAACCCAAGGAAGACAAGGATTATTTGGTCCAAATTCGATTGCTAATTAATAATAATTATGTGATCGAAACTGAAGCCCTATTTGATACGGGGGCAGACCAAAATTGTATTCTTGAAAGCCTTATCCCACCTCAATTCTTTGAACAAAACAAAGAAATTCTCAGAGGAGCTAATGGATCCAAACTTGAAATTAACTTCAGGTTAACAAATGTTCAAATCCAATTCTCCTCCTTATCTATTCCAAATACATTTCTTCTAGCCAAAAAACTATCCAATAATGTTATTCTTGGAACACCTTTTATTCAAAAACTTGTTCCTTATCTCACTACAAACGAGGGCATAATACCCCAACTTCTTGATTCAAATGCCCTCCTGCCTTTTTCTAAAAAACTAACAAATTCTGTTTTGCAGGAAGAATGACAAATTCAGCAACAGTCGACGAATGGATACCTCAATATCTTGCCAATAATTCTATCACAAAAGAATATTATTCTCACAAACATCAATGCAGGGAAGATAGGATCAGATTCTTCAATGTTGTATTTTACAACTTTGAAACTGGACAAAGAATTCCTCCCTATCTTCGGTATCAATATAACAACATTGTTGCAAAACCAACAAACTACACAGTTCGCAGTTTGAAGGATCAAAGCTTTATGAGGCGAAGAAAAATTCAGAGGCTAATTCTTCACAAACATTGGATCAAGCATCAAGGGGGAACACAAGCACCTGAGATTGACAAAATGATTCAAGAGACAAAACAAGAGCTATCCGCAATTATTTTCTAAAAACAAAATATTCAAGCTGGCTCAATCAGAAAAGCTGGCTCAATCGGAACAAAATTCAGAAAAAATCATTTTTACTGTAACACCGGAAGCACTGTAGCAATCCGGCAAGTTACTATGCAAACACGGCACGTTTGTCTTTTGTTGCCGTGTTTGCATAGTAACTTGCCGGATTGCTACAGTACTTTCGGTATTACAGTAAAAATGATTTTTTCTGAATTTTGTTCCGATTGAGCCAGGTTGAATATTTTGTTTTTAGAAGATAATTGCGGATAGCTCTTGTTTTGTCTCTTGAATCATTTTGTCAATCTCAGGTGCTTGTGTTCCCCCTTGATGCTTGATCCAATGTTTGTGAAGAATTAGCCTCTGAATTTTTCTTCGCCTCATGAAGCTTTGATCCTTCAAACTGCGAACTGTGTAGTTTGTTGGTTTTGCAACAATGTTGTTATGTTGATACCGAAGATAGGGAGGAATTCTTTGTCCAGTTTCAAAGTTGTAAAATAAAACATTGAAGAATCTGATCCTATCTTCCCTGCATTGATGTTTGTGAGAATAATATTCTTTTCCGATAGAATTATTGGTAAGATATTGAGGTATCCATTCGTCGACTGTTGCTGAATTTGTCATTCTTCCTGCAAAACAGAATTTGTTAGTTTTTTAGAAAAAGGCAGGAGGGCATTTGAATCAAGAAGTTGGGGTATTATGCCCTCGTTTGTAGTGAGATAAGGAACAAGTTTTTGAATAAAAGGTGTTCCAAGAATAACATTATTGGATAGTTTTTTGGCTAGAAGAAATGTATTTGGAATAGATAAGGAGGAGAATTGGATTTGAACATCTGTTAACTTGAAGTTAATTTCAAGTTTGGATCCATTAGCTCCTCTGAGAATTTCTTTGTTTTGTTCAAAGAATTGAGGTGGGATAAGGCTTTCAAGAATACAATTTTGGTCTGCCCCCGTATCAAATAGGGCTTCAGTTTCGATCACATAATTATTATTAATTAGCAATCGAATCTGGACCAAATAATCCTTGTCTTCCTTGGGTTTTTTAGAAAGTTGTTCTACGAATTCAGAATCCTCTTGATTGATAGGTTCCTCAATTGGTGTTAGGTTTTGAAGAACAAGGTTGTTAAGGTCTTGTTTGGCTTTAATTGATCTAATCTCCTCTTTGAGCAGATCAATTTCTGTTTGAAGGTGTTGTAGGGTCAAAGGTTTAATAGATTTGGAAGGAAACCTATCAAGAATGTCTGTGAGATTATAGGTTTTAAGAATTCTAGGGTCTCTGGCTAAGGGATTTGAAGAATTTGTGGCTTGGTTCAGGGATTCTTTGAATTTGTCTAAATAGAGTTGTCTTTTCTCTATTTCAGAAGTATCTTCAATGATGTCAAGAAGAAGGTTTTGATCTTTTGTCAAAACATTGATGGCAGGACCTCCTTCTTCTTTGTCACTGGTGGTATGAGAGGAAGAAGATGTTGAAATATCATCTTCTAACTGATTGAGATAATCTTCTTCTCTTTTAGAATCATCAGTTTCTGATTCGATTAGAAGATTTGATATTTGGGTTTTAACTTGGTCTTCTAGCCCTAAGGTACTGATCCTTTGGTTAAGTTTACAGTAACGGGCTATATGTCTGGGTTTGTGGCATTTGTAGCAAACTGGAGAGGAGTTTGTTGTCGCGCCCCATTTTTTCGCGATGGAAAAGAAAGAGTTTAAAAAAGAAAGATGTGATTTATTAATAATAAATGAAAAAAGACCTAGAATGAGACTTAAAAAGAATGCGACAATTTGGGTCCCAAAATTTAGTCTAAAAGGGTTTTTAAGAAAAAATAGGAGTCGCCACTTGGTATGGAGTTTTGGTGTACCAAGTCACCCAAAAAATATTTTTGACAAAAATAAAATAAATCAAAACCCTTTTTGACAACTCCAGGTCTTTGAAAACAAGAGAAAATAGGTTCGGGAGTCACGGTTGAAGAAAGGGAAGGCAAAGGTTTAATTGACTCAAACCTAAGGCACCCTTTCAACCTAGTCTAAGCTAGTTGCGAGGTTTAGTCAAAATTTTCCTAATCTAACCCTTAATTTTATCACGTTTGGATGTTTCCTACATGGATGCAAATCTAAATTTGTAAAAAATTCGAAAGGGACAAATGTTCATTCAAGGTTTAATTGAACCAATCGCATTAATTGCGAAGGCCAAAATGATTCCTTGAAAGTGTCACGAGTATGCGAATGATGAAATTAAAATAAAAGAAAAGAAATTAAATTATATACATATATAAGTGATCAAAGAAAAAGGGAATGCAACATAAAGGGTATGGGAGGCAAAAACTCGTGACATAATTTTCTTATCCAGGGATCAATGGGGTATTTAAACTAAAAAGCTATAATCACCCATTTTCCATGTTTGAAAAACAATTATCCTAACATGAACAAGCAAATGAACTAGCTTAAATGAGATGCAATTCTAAATGACATGATTAGCGCCTATAGAGGGTAGGGGATAATATAATAAGAAATATCATGCAAATGAGAAAAGATCCTAAAAATAAAAATATGCATGAAGATGTAGTGAATAGCACACAAAGATGAATCTAACGCAAGACGGCCTAAAGGGTCTAGCGTTGGACTAGCCCATTTCTAAAAATCCTTACTAGCGTTGGATTAGCAAGTAAGCGAAGAGAGAAGCCACAACTAGCGTTGGACTAGTGTGGTGACGTTATGCATTAACAATTCATAGTGAAGCAAATAAAGCATAAATTAAAACAAATAAACACATAAGAGCACGTAACACATAACACGTAAGCATAATATCTAGATGCCAAAATCCTAAGAAAAGCGGATAAAACACTTAACACATAAGCCACATAAACACGCAACCTATCTATTACATCGGGGAGCGCCTAACTACAATCTAGGAGGGAAAAATATAATAAAACAAATCTAATTATCCTATCTATTACATTTTTGAGGTATTTAAATACCTCTCGAATCATTATAAAAACTAACTAAAACATATATAAGAAAATTTGAATGAATATTTAAATCAAATAAATAAAGCATATAAAGATATATAAACACATAGGAACACATAAGAGCACATAAGAGCACGTAATTGACATTGAAATAATAAAATAGGAGTACCTCCCGTTTGAAGTGGTGACTAAATGGAGTCAAATTGTCCTAATTATACTCACAATGAACAAAAGGATCATGGCACCAATTTAGTTGAAAAAGAAAATAATAATACAAGTACTAAATTCACACTAATATGTCAGACGTAAAGAAATTTAAGCAAATCTAAAAATTACAAGTTAAGTATATTCAAAAGTAGCATAATTAGCTATTAAAGAAAAGAAACAATCATAATAAAGAGAGCCAAAATTTTCCAAGGACTGAATTGCAAAAATTGAAAACTTTTGGGGGACAAAAATTATATTTTCCAAAGTTCAGGGGTCCAAATTAAATGAAAGATAAAATTCAGGGACCAAAGTGAAATTAATTTAAGGACCGAGTTGAAAGGAATTTAAAATGTTATGGGCCGTAGTGAAAGTACTTGAAAGTACAGGGACTGAAGTGCAAGTTCGTTTCTGATTTGGGCAAGAAAAGGGCATCGGGCCTCCCTTTTTATTTTACTTAACCACCTAAACCCAACTGAAAGCCCAAGCCAAAAACACACAGGCCAGCCCGTCTTTTTATCCCTCAAGCCCAGCCAAAAAATACATGGGCTCCAACCTCCTAGCCCAACGAAACCCAAAGGAAAATAAACCAAAGCCCATCTCCAAAACCTAACAAAATAATCACAAACCCACCTAAAAAAACTCACCTTAGCCCAAACCCCTTTTTTCTTTCTTTCTTTCCTTCTTTTCTTTTCTTCCTCCACTTCCAGCCGTTTCTTTTTTTCTTCTTCTTCGGCCAGCTGAAGAAGCTTGAGCTGGCGGCCATGGCGGCCGCCGGTGGCACCACCGCCGGCGGCGGCGGTCGCCGGCGACCTCTCCGGTCACCAAAAATTTTTCAAAATACACCTCCCCACTCCATTTTTCGCGTAGATTCCATTTCCGGAGTTAGTTTTTACAAAAAATGAGCCGAAAGTGGTCAAAATGCCAAGAAATCAGTTCAGTTTTTATTTTTTTAAAACCCTCACATCTTCACCAAAAATCATAAAAATTATGCCAAAACCCTCTTCATAACTTCTACAATACAACTATAATCTTAGTTTGACAAGTAAACAACAACAAAAGGATGCATTAAATCAAAACAGCCCCAAAAATGAAGAAAATTATTCTAATGCTTTTAAGGCTCAAAAACTCCCAAAATTTTGGATAACCAAGCATTTTCAGATCTTTGCTAGCTAATGGTCTTCCATTTAAGCAAAACATACACGCCAAATTCACTTCTTTGATTCATTTTTTCATTTAGACATTTTTTCAAACATTTGGCATGCATTCACAGCACCGTTTCTTTTTTTCTAATTTTGTTCAGTGACCCATCCCAAAATTTCATCCATACAACACCAACAAAAACCAGCAAAAATAAGCAATAAAAAAGGTAACCACACATACATTCAATCTAGTTAATTAAAAAAAGAAAAGCTGGAAAAAAGGGAGATAAATACCTCAATGAAGAGTTTGGTCCCTTTGCCAAGATTTTTGATGAAATTGCCAAACTCCAATCCAACCGATTGCTGCCTTGTTGTGTGCAAATATGTTGGAAAAAATTTGGGAGAGAGGAGAGCCGAGAGGGAGAGAGGAGTTTTTCTTTTTTTTTTCCTTCTTCTTTTCGGTCCAGCCCAGAGAGAGCCGAGAGCCTTTTTTTTTTTGTGTCTTTTTTTCCTCCTTTTTTCAAGAGAGAGCCGAGAGGACTTGTAACCAAAATGGAGCTTGTGTGTCGGATCTTTTTTCAAATGATGGCTTCTGCCAATGAAAAGAAAGGTGCATGGCAATTGAGTATGGAATGGGTTAATAGGGGTTTTGGTAGAGAAAATGATTATGATGATTTTTTTTATTTTCTTTTTTGTTGTTTGTTTTTTTTGTTTGTTTGTTTTTCTTTTTCTTTTTTTCCCTGTTTTTTTTTTAAAAGCAAACCTGCAAAAATGAGGAAAATGCACATTAAAATGCTAGAAAATAAATAATTCATTAAATAGAAAAATCTTGAGAAAATATTAAAAATTGACAAAAATTTGGTGTCTACATTGGTTAATTGAGGAGACTGGATGGGTAGAGACTGTATGGGTAAAGGTTGTTTGGGCTGATATTTCTTTTTGTATATAGGTGTTTTTTCAAAATGTTTTGTGGGTTTGGGCCATTTGTGAGGTTTTTTGTAGCAACTGGGTAACCCAAACTGTTCACAAAAGGATCCAAGATCTTTTCTCCTTTGGGCTCGATCCTTTGCTAGTTGTCTGAGCATCTTGTCTTGTCTGCACACTTTGAGTGCCACTTGTTGAATTTGACTTGTTAACTGTCCATAGGTTATTTCTTCCCATGGTACAGTTTCATTGTATTGAGTCCTTAATTCTTCTCGAACAAGATCTCGTAAAGATTTTGGAAGACCATCAAGGAATTTTTCTTTCCAATAGGCCTTGTTGCCATCTGTTCTGGAATATATCCTGGTTAAGAATGTATCCTTGTACCATCGGAAGTCTGAAAGACTCTTGCATTTGAGACTGTTTAGTAATTCCGATGATTTTTCCCTGAATATTCCTGGATCACCGACGAATGTTTTTGCAATGGTAAATATCAAGGTTGCCACCGCATCTGAGATAGTATCTCCATCTCGAAGAATTGGTTCACCATTAGTATCTACCTTGATAGCATTAAGAATGCTGTCTTTGTCTTCTGTGGTGAGGTGTTCATCCCACCACCCTTTGAGTTGTCCTGTAAATCCTGTAATAAGAATATGAGCAGCTAATTGGTCAGTACAGCCATGTGATGTCCGATAGGCTGTTGCTACCATTGTCATTTGTTGAAGAATTGTAAGAATGTTATATTCAGAAATGCCATCTATGCTCCATTCATATATGTTATTAGCATTATATGAATTTTGCAAGATATTGGGTTTTTCTTCAAGAAGAATATCTGGATAACTGGCTCTGGAATAATATAGTTTTTGTGGATTTTTCCAATTGGTAATTGGGTTTTGTGGAGAAGAGGGTTGATGTAATTTGTTTAAGGTCAAAGACTCTTGAGGTTCTCCTTTGGTAAGGGTGCAAGCCGTTTGACTAACACTTGCAGAACCTTGGTTATTTGACCCTTGTTTAGACAATGGGGTAGAAAAGGATTGTTCTATTTTGGCTATTCGTTTTTCTAATTGGGTTAAGGGTTTGTTTTGAAATTCTTTTTGAAATTTGGTTGGTATTTCATGAGGTTTGAAAATTGGGTTTGATGAAGAAGTGGTTGTAGAAGGATTTTTGGGAATAGTTCGGGTTAAAAGATATTCTCCAAGTGTTGGAGATACTTGTTTTTTTTCAACAAACGGAATTAGTACTTTCATATATTAAACTTGATAATACAAGAGTTAGTTACAAAACGGGGCAATTGCCCTCATATCTTTCCGAGCCATATCCATCAGCCATACCGGAAACTCATTGTTCCATTCTATATCATGTACTAGCTTAATTGCATTTTGAGCTAGTGTATGGCTACACGTGTTGCCTGTTCTATACACAAAAGAAAAGTTGCACTCTTGAAATTCTTTCTTCAGCTCCTCAATGTCCTCTAGGACTGTTAGAATGCTAACGTCATGGACACTGCTTGCATTAATTTGATCGACCACGGATTTGCAGTCTGATTGGACTTCTATTTTCGTCCATCCTGCAGCTTTGGCCATCACAAGCGCAGCTCTTACTGCTAATGCTTCTTCCTCCATAGCTGTTCCCATCTTGCATTCCATTATTCCTTTTGCTCTCATCAGTTTTCCAGTCCAGTTCCTTGCTATGATCCCTTTCCCTGTTCTTACCGACTGGTTTGAGATGGCTGCATCAGTGTTAATCTTAATCACCCCTGCCTTTGGTGGTTCCCATCTGCGCTGTTGCTCTTGCTATATTGATATTTTTGCCATTCGCTCCCCAGCTTCATTAGCCATTTCGAACTCCAGCCATTCCTGTTGAGCTACTTGTACCACATCTCTCTCTTCTATCACTCGGTGTTCAAATATTCGTTTGTTTCTTGCCTTCCATAGCTGCCACAGGAGGTTGATTGTGATGTTAACTCGATCTCTTCCCTGATTTTCCTCCTTGGCCTGAATAACTGTTTCCCACCACCTCCATATATTATCCCTGAGCAGCATAGCCCCTTCCCATTTTACTGGTGCCATCTTCCATGTCATTTCTGCTATTGGACAATGGAAAAACAGATGCTCTACAGTTTCAGTTGCCTCCCCACAGCCCTCACATATAGGGTCTCCTTTCCCCGTTCTCTTGTGAATAACCTCTTTTACGGGCAAGCAGTTTTGCAAAACTTTCCACATGAAATGTTTCAGTTTTGCCTTTACGTTTAGCTTCCAGAGGTTCTTCCAGATTGTATGCTTTCTTATTTCCCAGCTTGTCTCCTCACCTGCTTCCTCCCTCCTTCCTTCACTTTGCCTCTCTTGCTTGGCCCTTGCATAACCAGATTTAACTGTATAGGATCCTGACTTGGAATCTTTCCAAAACATTCTGTCTTTCCTCCAAAATATGCTTAGCGGAATGTTGGCCATCAGCTTTGCTTCTTCTTGGTTAAACACCCGTTGTAGCTTTAGTTTGTCCCATTTTCCTTCCAGAATCAGATCACTTACTTTTTGTATCTTACAGTTTGCTGGTTTAGCTGATGCAGGTTTGCCATTCGGATTTCCTGTTATCCACTTATCTTTCCAAATCTCTACAGTACTTCCATCTCCAATCCTCTTCCATAATCCATTGAGTAGCAGGTGTCTGGCACTATGGATGCTCTTCCATGCCCAAGAGGATGAGCTAGGTGGTTTCTTTTCCTGCCACTGGTCTTTCATGTACTTAGCTTTCATCACTCTGCTTACTAACAAATTGGGAGCAGTGATGAATCTCCAAATTTGTTTTGCAAGCAGAGCTGTATTGAAAGCTTCTAAATCTCTGAAACCAATCCCTCCCTTCCCTTTCACCTCTGTCAGCTTCTTCCAACTGGCCCAATGCATTCTATTCTCTCCCTCGCCATTCTCCCACCAAAACTTTGCTATTCTTGAGCCAATATCCTTACACAGACTCCTAGGGAGTTTGAAGCAGGACATTGTATAGTTTGGAATAGCCATGACAACAGCTTTGATCAACACCTCCTTACCTCCCGGACTGAGCAACTTCTGTTTCCATCCTTGCATCTTGTCACTGATTTTCCTCTTTACATACTCAAAAACTTGCCTCTTAGATTTACCAATTGCCATTGGTAATCCAAGATATTTTCCACTTATGGCTTCTGTCATATTGCCAAGCTCTTCACCAATCTCCTTTCGATCTTAGTTGAGTGTGTTCCTGCTGAAAATCATTGCTGACTTTTCGTAGTTCACCATTTGCCCTGAAGCTTTCTCATATTTTTTGAGGATTTCTTTTACTATTCCTGCCTCCTGTTTAGTTGCTTTGCAGCACAAAAGAGAGTCATCTGCAAAAAAGAGATGTGAAATAACAGGACTATCTTTGCAAATTTTTAATCATGTCAAGGATTTGTCATCCACAGCTTTCTTGAGCAAACCAGAGAGACCTTCTGCACAGATAATAAATAAGTAAGGAGATAGAGGATCTCCCTGTCGCAGACCTCTGCTAGGCAGAACATGACCAACTTTCCCACCATTTAGATTAAATGAGTAAGAAACAGAAGAGATACAGACCATGATCCACCTAACGAAGATAGGACAGAAACCCATTTTTAACATCATTCTCCCTAGAAAAGTCCACTCAATTCTATCGTAGGCCTTAGACATATCCAACTTCATGGACATGAAACCAGTTTTACCTTTTCTTTTATTTTTCAAAAAATGGAGAATTTCCTGAGCAATCAAAACATTGTCAAGGATCTGTCTTCCAGGGATGAAAGCTGACTGGGAACAACTAATACAATGATTAAGGACTTTTTTCAACCTATTAGCCAAGATTTTGGAGATGATTTTGTATAGAACAGTGCAAAGGCTAATAGGACGGTAGTTAGCTAAGTTCACAGGAGCTTCAACCTTAGGGATCAGAGATATAATTGTCTCATTAACAGACCTGAGCAAATTGCTACTATGAAAGAAACTGTTAACAGCATTAATGATGTCCACACTAATAATCTGCCAGTATTGCTGAAAGAAAAGAGGAGACATGCCATCTATACCTGGAGTCTTATTGGGATGCATGGAAAAAAGAGCCAGCTTAATTTCACTTTCCTCAACTGGTTTAATGAGTTGCTCATTCATTTGTCTGGTAATAGTCCGTGGCACCTCATGTAAGATTTCCTGCAGTCCCTCTGGCTGAGATGATTTGAATAGCTCTGTGTAATGATCGCAAAGTTCCTTTTCTATCTCCTCTTCATTTGTGCACCAGTTACCATTTGCTTTCTGGATGGCTGAAATTCTGTTCCTTTTTCTCTTTGCCATGACACTGATATGGAAGAATGCTGTGTTTCTATCTCCCTCCTTAAGCCACCTACTTCTAGCTTCTCTGGAGTGTTTGGAGATACTTGTTGGTGTAGTTGTTTTGCTCATAAATTCCCTGGATGTCCTTGCTATTAATTACTCCTTCATCCTGGATATTTTGAGCTTGAATGGCTTGGCATTAATTTCCATTGACTTGTATGGAAAGGTGATTGACTTGGATGGTGGAAGTTGTGCTTGGATTTCTCCTTCAGCTGTTTGCCACCTTGTCACCACATTTGTTGTTTGCGAAAAGGATAATCAATCTCTTTTCTTTGCGAATAACTTCAAAACCAGTCGAAGAACTGAATATGTTGTTTTGTTCTTCTGAGAAACCATAGAATTCTTCCTGTATCTTTTGTCGATGTTGTCCCTTGTATTTGTCAAAGAACCACATTCTTTTCGAATAATTGTTGTCAGCATAAAATTCTGTTCAGATATTTTGTTTATCCAAAGAAATCACCCTTAACTCATCCAGTTGAGGATGATTCTCTGTTATTGGAGTATGTAGGAGATCTAGGAAGTCCTTCTTGTTCCGCATCATCAGCGGATTCATCTTGGGCCTCTGAAGGAGTAGGTCTGCTGGCTGCCTACCTTGCTTGTGGAATTTTAGAAGAAAGATCTAGATCTTGTAGCCTGTTGAAATGGAAGGATTCAGTGGTCTGTCTGAAACTGACCTTCTTCCTGTTGAGTATCTAGGCATATCTATACCAGTTGTTGATGAAGATGATGCCCTGAAACTCATTGATCTGTTAAATTTGATTTGAACAGCTCCAGAAGCAAATTGTTGAATGCTTGAGACTGATGTATTTTGTATTGGATCTGCTGGAGCTACTTCGGGAAGAACCCAGCTTTCTGGTAGTGAGATCTGGTTCCAGGTGATAGATCTTGGAACTGTAATCCTAGATCTAGCCAGATCTGTTTGGAATAGGACTGTTTCTCCTTTTTGTAAAGTTTTTAAGGCTCCTGTCCTAAATGCTGAATTCATAACTTTGTATTGAATTCTATAAATGATAGCCACAGGAAGAGTCCCAGTTTTGACTCTATAGTTAGCAGTTTTTATGTTTAATGTTAAAGTATCCAGAATATTTTTATCTTTTAAAGAGACTGTGAAGTTTGGAAAACAATCAAAATATACTGGTCCTCCGCAAAGGCTTGTTTCTGCCATACCTAGGAGGGAATCATTGAATTCTAAGAATCTGCTATCTCTAAGACAAAGGAGTAGGGATGTATCTAATCCTTCTCTTGTCAAAGGTTTAGCTGCATTTTGTACTAATCCAAAATGAATATAATTGTATTTTTCCTTATGTTTTTCTATTGTTCTTTTGGATAATAGTTCGATTTCTTCATGATCAGCATCTAATGCTATAGTTTGTTCTACCGTTTTAATTGTATAATCCGAAGTAGAAAACATCCATTTTCTATCTCTTTCATATATATCAGTTTGAGTATATTTTGGAATTTCCCAATTGTCTATATCTTGATTGACATCTTGTATGTGAATTCTTCTTTTAGTTTGGTGTTTGAAGAGGAACTAGAAGAGGTAGAGTTGGTTCTAAAAAAAGAAGCCATGAAAAGAAACAATAAATCAAATTGGATAAACAAACTTTATATTCCTCTTCCCTTTGGTACAGAATCCTTCGGGATCCATGGAGGATAAACTATTTTTCTTAATCAGATTATAAAGGATAGTGTGAAACCTACAAGAAAAGATCTAACCTTTTGAAAATAATTAACTATGCATGACGACTATATTTCCATCATATTAAAGATAGTAAAAATAAACCTACGAGAATAGATCTAAATCTTTTGAGAAAGATTAACTATACATGACGACCATATTTCCAAACAAAATCATAAGATTGATAGGAAAAACTCATTTTTCCTGGATCTGATCTTGTGACACTTCCCCGTCTTGGAGTACGTGCCAAGAACCTCAACGCCCCTACAGAGCCAAATCCCATGGTCTTACCTGGACCGGACGTTGGCACTTACTGGATCCATGCCATTCAATCAAATCCAAAGTCATGAAATCAGAACTATCAAAATTATAATATGCTTGAATACATTAGATGGTAATCACGAAGTTAACCAGTCTCATCTAATAAGATCTAAACTTGTAGATCTACACTATCAGTAGCATAAATAAGAAAGATGGTAATCACGAAGTTAATAAATTTCATCAGGAAGATATAAACTTGTAGATCTACACTACCAACATCATAATAAGTAAAGAAAGATAGCCATCTCCCCACTTCCCTACTTTCTTGATTGTTAAAATTCAAATATTTAATTTTTGTTAAATACAAAACCTACCAGTTTCCCTTCCGTAAAAATATTAATGTAACACTTTTTGAATTTTAGTTACAAACATTTATGTATTTAACATAAATTAAATGATTCAGAATAAAATGCTCATAAAGAGCCAATACTTTACTCATCTAATGGATGAAAGCCATAAAGAATTAATACTTTATGGGCCATTTCTTTTTTTTAATATTTAATTTATATTAAATAGATAACCTACCAATTTCCTTTTTATAAGAATATTACTGTAACACTTTTTGAATTTTACTTACAAACATTGATATATTTATCATAAATTAATGTTTGAAAGTAAAATACCCATAAAGTGCCGGTACTTTAAATAGATAATGCATATTTACCCATAAACTACACCCCTTAAAGTTTATTAATTGTTAATTAATTTGTAGTGCTTTGTCATTCATTGGACATGTAGAACAAAGGGCAAATCTGGTACAAAATTCTAATTTCATTCCCTAAAACAATATTTTAATCGTTTGGACTGAATTTGCAAAGGATTAGTAAGTTCAGGGGAGGTCAATGTAATTTTTCAAACCACAAGGGAGGTCAGTGCAAGTGTCAGAAACCTCAGGGGAGGTTTATGCAATTATCCCTATATTTAAATGCTCTTAATACTTTGTTGAATGAGCTCTATTGATGCCGTATTTTGTTTTTTACTGAACTAAACTTACTATTTCAGCCCAACCGATGATGCTCTTCATGTTTTACCATTACTAGCTACTTGAACTTGAAATTGGGGTTAGTTTTTTTGTAAAATGTATAATGCCTAAAACTTTTAATAGTGTTAAAATCGTCTTCTTTTTGCTTAGGAAACTTATAATGCATTTTTTCACATTATGTTCACTTCTATCTTAGAAAGATGCATATTACCCTTTTATATTGACAATGTATGCACTAGCAAATATTGATGTATGTCACATATGTAAAAATTGAAGATTAAATTCAAATTGAGATTACATGACATGTGTTTATACTCACTAGTATGTATACAAGATAATTTTTTTTTTTTTTTACAAAGTAAGATGCCAATTACTTTTTATTTCTTTTAGTATGATTTCCCTAAATATAATTTTTTTCAAAACTTACCATTGAGCAAAGTGATGCACAAATACTACTCAAAGAAGACATTGAAGGGATTTCAATTCCACGTTTTTCACATGGATGGACATGATTAGTGTGATGCCCTAAATCCGGATCCCTAGACCAATTTTATAATGCACACCATATCTATGAAATCCTACTATGTATTTTAATTATAACTTATAAAATTCACTAAAATTTAAACTTACATTTACTCCATTGATAACATCGCCAATATTAAAACCAATAAAAATTCAAATCATCTGTACTAATCGGTATAATTATAACATGAGAATTTCAAACTCTTAATTTAAGTATGAGCACTTCAGTTAATACGTATGCTAAACACTTTACTTTATAATTCCTTGAGTTGATTGTCAATTTATTTATCTCTCTCTAATCTGCTAAACTTAATCGTTCTTCACTTCTTGATCTGCAAGAAAAGTAAAGATAATGTAGGTTGAATGACGTACGCCCAATAGAGAGTACTTATTCTTCTGTGGATCATGTAATTATATACATACTGCATATTTACAAATTTAGTCACACAATTCCATATGCATATATCAACTTGAAAACCTTTAGCATTGTTTCATATATTACATATACATATTTCATTGAAAAGTTGGTGGCATGCATATAAGTGACTTCTATTCGATATGACACTTGATCCCTAGGTTCTAGAGGTGGCCTCCGTCGAACACGACATAGAAACAACATGATATGATCATATCTGTAGAAAATTCTTGTAAATCATATAACATGTCATTCACGTCATTTCCTTCCATAAGACATAACTCATAAATAAGTACACATAATATCCGACTTTTGAGTACTAAATCTAGAAATTAAACACCTTCCAGGAGGGTGATAAAAAGGTTTCTAGATTACCGTTTGACCACATAATATAACATGAGTCCATCGGTCTAGCACAACAGTTACCATGACTATCATAACATATCACAACTATAGTTCCTACCATTTATTTCATGAAAGTTTACAGTTTTTCTCAATGTAAATTCATTTCACATATTACATGCATATTTCTTTCATTTCATAGTTCATAATATAGAAAAGAATTTCAAATAAGCCTACATGATCCATTTTACATATAACAAATTAAGTCTTTCATTTGAAAAAATATGTATATAGCATTTTAAAAATATAGAAGGACAAGCACCACCTACTTCAACTACTCACTGGAAGTGATTCTTAACTTGGCCTCAAACTTGCTTCAAACCTATAATCAATAATATATATATATGTTTGGACATTTTTTAAAATGTACTTGAATAGTTTATGAAGATAAATTTCCTATTTTGGAAAGTTTCTTAATTTAGAAAGTTTCCTTTTTAAAATGTTTTCCAATTTGAAAAGTTTCCCATTTTTTAAAGTACTAGTATTTTGACCCGTGCTATGCACGGGATTATATTTCAAATCAAAATAATATTGTATATATTTATATATTGTGGTACAGAATAATATATATATATGACGGGTACTTTACATACGTACAAGTTAAAAAACCGAATTACACCCGTTCACTGCAAGTATACAAGTCAACTAGTAATTTAGGGTATATATCGGGTCGATCCCACAGGGAAGAGTGAACAATTACCAGTATTACTAAAGTTTCTCTATTATTTAAACTATCAATTAATGATAAGAAATTTAACCTACTGCACTTATACAAGAAATTAACAAATAAAAGCTCCTGAGGTTGTGGTATCCCTAACTACTCATGCAAGTGTTATATTTGGATCATTGAGTACTACATCTAGGCTAATTATAGTGTAATTTCCTTATGCATTTGAATCCTACTTTCGTAGTGAATCAATTATACTTATAACTAATCCATACCTATTCTCATGGTTATGAAATTAGCTATAAGTTCATTTCTTCAGTGAAATTACATGAAATGAATCACTAAAAACCACATAGGTGCACCTCTACTTTCGTGAGTGTACTCCCTATGTTTAGCACTTCTTGAACTAATGTTAAATCTCAATTTTCATTGCAGAAATAACACCTTAGATAATCACAATCAATGGTACCATATTAATCATGATTTAAAGAGCTAAAGTGCTAAATAACTTGCGCAAATCATAGCAGTTAAATAGCCAAATAATAAGCACTAATAATCATAGAAAGTTCAACCAAACCCAAGGTATAAACTTTAAAGACACATATTAAACATAAAATCCAGAACTTGTATATTAACTAAACTTGGAATCAAGTACAAAAGATAAAGATTTGGAAGGAATACAACCCTTGTCACATGAGCTTTCTTCCTTGCCTTCTTCATCCTCCATCTTCTTCTTCATCTAGCTAATAACAAGAATGGATGAACTATCTTACTCTATACTAAGCTAAACTAACACTAAGAGAATGGAAAAGCTACATTTTTGCAGACTCCAAGCTTCTCCCGTATCATTATCTGACCTCCCAAATGTCTCTGCATATAAACTACTCCAAAACTCATTTTCCACTGGTCAAACTTTCCACACTTGATTTCCAAATCTGAAATTGTTAAGATAGTCAATAACAAATGTTTTTGACTTGAAAATAAGCCACCTTTCTTGCCCTTTTGTCTTCTGAAGCATGTGCACCGAATTCCCTTGCATCTTATAGCTGGAAAGTGGTATGAACACAAGAGAAATGGCTGAGTCAAAATGCAGAATTTCGGCTACAAAACGCGCCTACACAAAACGCGGCATCAACTCGCGTTTTGTCTACTTGCGTTTTCACTCTGGCCTTATTTCAACTGCCATTTTCTCCATGATAAAGGCCGAACCAACTTTTGTATAAAACACAAAAGTTGTATCCCTTTGAGTTAGCTTTCCAATGCTTCAAGAATCATCCAAATCGGAGCTTTGTAGCCTGAGATATGATCGAAATACCATAAACTGGTCAATTCTGGGCTTCAGCTTTTGACCATCCAGATAAGTTTCTGTATTTCGACTTTTTGACCAAGAAAACAGCTGAATTATACTTTGATGTCTTCATACCAAATGTAGATATATCTATTAGCTTCAAAATGGTACCAAGATCACCTTGATCTGAGCTGTGTAGCTCCAGATATAGTCAAACTATGAAAATGTGTCTGAGTTGTCAAAGCTGACTTTTTCTTGATTCTTTTGTTCTCAAATTGCATTTCTCCTTTTAGACTTCATATTTTATTTTCACCACTTTAATCCATCTTCAATCATCCAAATATCTTCCCAATGCACTTCATTTGATGATTGAATCATTAAACCTACAAAATATGAAGTTTTTACCATAAAAATCAATAGAAATGTAATGTTAGCCACTTTAACATAAAATGTAGATTTTTACCAAAACCTTAGTTATTTTAGTTATAAAACTAAATAATCAAACCAAAATTAACTAATAAAATGTACTTAAAAATACGTAAAATAAACCCTTATCAATATATATATAGACTAAAAATTTTAAAGAAGTGTATGCTTAACATGTTGAAAAAATTTTAATTTATAATGATTTACATGATAGAGGAATTGTTAACGTATTTAAGGAGAGAGTTAGGTTGAGTGGTAAGGTAAGAAGAGTTTTCTAAAAAAAAATTAATTTATCAGTATCCGACAAAACATATTATGTTATACCCATATATCAAAACTTATAATATAAAAAAATAAATTATAACCAATTTATTTTCTTCCATTTTTAGAAAAAAAAATCTTTCTCCTATCTTGTACCGCTAAAATTGTTGACTGCATTTAGATTAGAGTTTTTCATAAACTTTAACGTATATTTTAAAAAAATCTCTATAATATATGTTTTTAGAGTTCTCAAAACTATTAAAAATTACTATCATTTCCCTGTTCTCTTATCCGCCAGTTAGTCATCATATGCCTTCTACGACTTTCATATTTTCTATCATGGTACCACTCTATTTTTTTTTTGTCATCTCTGTCATATCTTTACAATCCCCTTTCTTCTTCTTTTCCTTTTCCTTCCATCCTTGTAACGCACATTTCTTCTTCAACCTTTCTCGCCCTTTTCAACTCCTCACCATTTTCTTCCATCCCTCCTCCCCCCATACCCAACCTTTAAATTCATATCCCTGAGACCCAATATATTTAACTTTACATAGCATAATGAAAATATAAAATTGAAAATTGATTACAATGGTTGCAATTATTAATATTTAAAAATGGAAATGAAAAACTGATAATAGCTATAATATCCTCAAGTACTACAATCAATATATATATATATATATTAACATAGCAAATACATATTTACATATGAAGACGGCAATAAGAATACATAAAATAATTAATGATACCAAAAGTTATCCTTAGTGTTTGGGTTTTGCACTCTTATTCAAATCTAACCAGGGTCAAATTTGGGCCAGATATATACAAATTAAGTAGTATTTTAGAGTCGAATGTTCTATATTTTTCTCTTAAACTATAATGTTACTTTTTAAAAATTTTTGGTAGAATTGGTGTTGTTATTATCATTACTTTTTTTTTTATCAAAAATAAATATTTCAAAAAAAAATTTCCACATTAAAAGGCCAGTAGTACTTTGTTTTTTATTTAGTAATTTCATAATTTAGATTTCATGAATGGTACCATTCATGATTTTTTAAATCCATGACATTATTTTCTTTTTTGTTTTATATTTAATTTTGCTCTTTTACTTAGGATTACTAAGTTAAAAGATAAAATATTATCATTTATTTTTTTACTTTTACTAAGTTTGACAATGTTTTCTCTTTATTTACCCTTCCACTAATAAACTTCAAACCAAATTCCTATATAAGTGGAGCAACTTCTTACTTATTTAAATTAAAAAAGCATGGAAGCCACTTCTTAGTTAGGAAAATATTATTTGCACTCCATTTTTTATTATTTGCAATTCCACCATTTATTTTATCATAAAGTCTAATTAATGAAAACTATATGATCAAAATGATTATTGAAGTGTGCATAACAAAAATGGAGTGTAAATAATCTTACTTATTTAAATTAATAAGAAAGCATGAAAGGATATTATATTTGTTATCTCTTGTTACGGTCTTATAGAAATTTTAATTGGAGTAGAATCATAAATAACGCAAAATAATCAGAAAGGTGATGGGTTGAAGTTCAAATAGGATAACATGCATATATACCAACAACCAACAATTTGAAATGGAATGATTTTAAAAAATAACAAACAATTTCAAATGTGAAGAGTAGATGTGGAAGTTAAGAGAAATATATTTTATAAATTAAATTAAATGTGAAATGCTAGAAAAATGGAATTGGTAGTGGGAAGATTTGTGGAGGCTTGTTGCTAAAAATCCCTTCTCAAATTTATATAGATATAGATTCTAATTTAGAAAGTTTTAAATTTTTAGGAGGTTCCCTGATTTGAAAACTTTTCCTTTTTAGAAAATGTCTAAATTCATATATTCATAAAGAAACTTCCTATTTTAGTGTAAACGGGCCTACATTAGTTCAAAATTTATTTGAGCTTAGACTTGACCTTAGAACTAAGCCCATTCATGAAAAGGTCTTATTCATATTTATATTTGGATTTACAATTTATATGGACACTTAAAAGAGTCTTTGAGTTCATTTATTCACAGCTGGGTCTTTATAACAACATTGGACTTTTAAAATAAATTCTTTAAGGTGTCTAATTAATATTGGGTCATTGCTACAAATTTGGGCTCTTAAAATAATCCAATTTATGAAAAGGAATTGGTCTAATTAATTTGGGCATTTCACTATATTCTTATATTTCGCGGGTTTAATTTCAAAACACTTTGAACTCAATTTAACCAATAGGATTAGTTAATTCAAAACTAGTCCAATATCAAATCTTGTGGGTTGTAAAGGAATTTCTAAATACTTTGATTGTTTTATCATGATTATATTAGAAATTAAGGAGTTAGTTTGCCCTAATAACATATTTTGAAACCAAATCTGAAACTCAAGCATGTCTTTTCGGGGGGAATTAATTACCATCAAACTGCCAAACCGTCACTAGTATTCAAGAAACCGTCTGCATTGACCTCTTTTGCACCATTTCTCTTACTCTAATAATATTGGTTCATCTTGCTTTTCTTTCTTTTTTTTTTTTTACGTCCGAAGCTGTAACTTAGATTTGGACCATTTAATGCACAATGCTATACCGTTTCTGGCCAAGAGTACATAATAAAATCCACCACTGAAAGCCATTAAAATTACCAAAATATTCTATTGTTAAGTTAACGTCTTTTACCAAAATATAGCCACAAAGATCTGCAAATTAAACATAATTTCCAATTGTGTTTTAGAGAAGCTTATTGGAGAAATTTTCCCCTTTTATCTTTTAGCTTTCCTTCCCTCTGTTTCCTATTAGTTTTTAAAGCCTCTATTTCCCTATATTCTCTAACCTTTATTCTCGAACCAAATCTGGGGTTTCTAAAGCCTCTGTTTCCCTTTATTCTCTAACCAAATCCCAAGTTTCTAAAACCAAATATGAGGTTTCTAAAGCCTCTATTTCCCTTTATTCTCTTACCAAATCCCAAGTTATCAAAACTGACAAAACTTGTACCTCATATTTCAGACATCTTTTAGGGCTCCTAAGGAAAAAAATCTTTGATTAGTGAAAGAGGAAACTAAGGAATATTCGAAGAAGAGTTCACAGCCTTACGCATTCATTGTTGGAAGTGTCGAATTCTTGTATTCTCTCCCTTTGCTCAATCTATCGATGTCAACTTTTATTCAATTGAAACTCTTATTCTCTGTTTTTATGGTTTTCTTCTTGAAACGTAGAAATTCAACTGCTATTAGACTCCTGATAGTTGGAGTTAGTTCACATGAAGCTGCTTCTTCCTAAAATAACTCTACCACTCAAATTAACTTCCATCTTTTACTTTATTTTCTATAATATCTGCTAGTTCACGTCCATCCCCACTTTCTTTCCCATGATATCTATTAAATTTGCACGTTAAGTCACTCATTTAGTTAGTTTTCAACTTCCACTATCCCTTAGTGATTGAGATAGGATAGGACCTTAACATCAACGATTAAAAAAATAAATTAACCAAGTAAACTACTAGTAAAATAATTAATAACTAGTGGTTAAGGTACATCCAGTGTGAGTACTACTAATGAAAAGATATTAAAAATAATTAGTATAATTTTTGGTTGGAAAATAGTAATTTAAAATAATTAAACTGTTGTAGTATTTTCAAACAGTGGTAGTTTTTTTTTTTTTGTTAGAATAATTAATTCAATAGGGAGTCGTTGTAAGGAGGTGAGTAGTCAAAATAATGTAATTCTCTTTAGAAGTAAGGGTAGATTGGACAACACGTTAATAATATTAGTTAATTAAATGGCTTTAAGGAAGAGAGGCCGAAAATTCGGCCTTTTACAATTAGTTAATATATTTCACGCTTTCACCAAATAAAAAAAAAAAATTATTACATTTGAGCAAATCATTCAAGGTCCGGTCACACCAGCAAAGCTGAAATCCGGTCAGACCATCAATCTGAAAAACCGGTCCTTCATTCCTCGCTCCTCTTTCATAAACTCCAGCTTCTCATCCAAACCCATTCCCCACTCCTTTCCAATTTCACTCCACAAAACCTCTAAAATCTTTCCCCCCAAAACACAGAGAAAAAAACAATAAAATTTTTCATCAATGGGTTCAACTTTGACCATGGCATCATCACCATCACCATCTTCCTTCCGCCACAGTAATCTAACCTCAAAGTTATATCACCCCATTTTCAATTTCAAACATCCTTCTTTTAGGCCTCTGAACAGTAGAAACTTCACCATTATCAAAGCTACTTCAGATTGTAATTCGAGTTCAAATCTAGTTCTAATTCCTCCAACCCAGATCCTTTAATTTCCAGTCTGAAAACGACCACTGCAGCCATAGTTTTTGCCGCCGCAGTTTTTGGAAAGTTCCACCAGTTGCCGGCCAGGGCCTGCCCTCCAGCACCACCACCAACTCAAGCAAATTCATCATTGACCCGTATTTTGGAATCCCATCCTGACATTGTTGATGTCTTCCAAGGCTCTCTCATGCTGATGCTCAAGAACGGTGAGTATGAGGACGTGTTGAAGACGTTGAGGAATCCCATCATGTCATTGTTTATGAATTAATTTCTGTAATTAAATACGAGTTTTCCAATCCGAATCAAGACGAGCAACATATAGTTATCTGCAAACTACGTTATCACCTTAGGTTGCATTTGCTCATGGATTAATTCTGTAATAAACACCAAAAGTTTTCCAAATCCAGATGAAGAAGAGAATACCTGCAAGGACTGATGCGGTGACCAGAAGAAGCCGTGGGTGGCCCAAGAGAGGAGGTGTGAATTGTCTGTCTGATCAGATGGGAGAAATTAGAGAAGGAGAGAATATGTAGTGAGAGTGAAAGCTTTAGAAATATACTTGAAAGTTTACAAATTACATTCTGAGTTTGATTGATTGATCACGACAACTATTTATTTCTTTGGAAAAAATCTGAGAGGAGTGAAGAGCAGCAGAAATTGAAGAAAAATTGTGCTAACTTTTTCTTTGCATTCAGGGTGTAAAAGTTTGATGGCTTTGGATTTTTCTTTCACTATGCAGTAATGCACACCCAGCTTTTTTAAAAGTCCTATCTAGAAACTTTAACAGTTACTTACTGCAAATATTTTTTGAGTCCTGATTTCTAGTTTTCTTCTTTTGTTTCCCCTTTCTTTTTTTTGGTCACCTATTCTTTTTCCTTATAAATTAGAAATGGTTTGTGAAAAAAGAAAATTTCTTGGTCCACTAATTTTTTTTACAATTTCACGTAAATTGCTTCTTAAGAAGGGGCCATGCCCAAAGAACTAAAAAGGTCATTTGTGTGGATGTTTTGTGTGATTGTGAGTGCTTTTATCTGGTGGTGTTCGATGGTTACTCTAGTCAGATTATGCTGACAGTCAAATTAGTTTCATGAAGGTAAAGAGAAAAGCAAACTCTTAAAAAGACAGTTTATCCATTGAAACTATCTGTATCCAATCTAATCTGTGTATATCGATATACCCTCTTTAGAACTATAGTTCTTCTCTTTTCAAGTGATAGCATCATTTGGCTCTTAGTATTTTGTTATTTCCATGGTACCCTCACCTCTCATATCCAAGTTCAAATGTTTTAATTGGGATGATAATTACTAAAATGAAACTTTTCCTCTTCTAAAGTTCACTGTACTATATTACAAGACAAAAATGAAAAAGGAGAAAGGGAAAAGGTCATTGCAATTAGACATCTTAAAACACTTAAAGATTGATTGTAAAAAATCCTATGATACCTTTTGGCTACCATTCCTTCAGTTTGTATCTCTCATTAAAATAATAGTTTAAATATTAAATATGTAAGTATATTTAATTTAATGGTCCATAACACTTCTATCGCTATCTAACGGTGAATTTCACTTGTGAGCGTGATACCTAAAAGGGGCCATAGAATCTCCATAATATTGCAACTGATGATGTATATTTATTGACTATTAATTTGCTTTTTATCCGGAACGTAACAATACTTGTTAGTTGTTACTAGCTAGGAGTTAGGACCCACAATAAAGAATAGAATGACAAAAGCATTGACGAAAGCATCATCCCAAATCGGGACAGATAGGAGCCGACAAGCCTTGTAATGGATTTTTAAATATCCATGGAAGCTACTTGGAAACACACTTACCTGGACGGGGTCAATGGGTGATCAACAAGGCCCATGGCCTAAGTTGGTGACCTCCACTGCACTTGGGAGGGGTGCCCGCCTAAGATCAGCCCAAGTTGGTTGAGCCTACATCCTAGTAGAGGGGGCCTGCGTTCGCGCGACTCCTGCCCAACTCTTAATTCTAAAATATTTTCTTATAACTTTGTGGGCTTTGAGGCTCTTAATTGCCAGGTGGAGCCTATAACTCCAAATCATGAGAGTTAATTTTTTTTTTCTTTCTGACATTTTCTTACGAAAGTAAGAATTTTTGGCAAATAAACCTAACTCCCCACAGTAACTCCAAAAGCCGGTAACTTTTGGAGTCCTGTGAGGGACTTATAAACCTAAACCCCAACCCCCCCATTACCGATGTGGGATAGAAAACCCCACAGGGTTAATTATTATGAGAGTTACTGTGGCAAATCATTATGAGAGTTAATTACTCCCTCCAAAAATATCCTTCTATTAAATGGAGTATGACTAAATACATTAAAAAAGTATGATTAATGATTAATTTAGCTTTACAGTAAATAAATTAGGTTACATTCAGTAATAACCTATATTAAATAAGGGTATCTTAGAAAAATTACAAATTAACTACATATACATTCATCAATTGAAAAGTGAACTACAATTTAAGATGGATAAAAAAGAAAAACAAGTTTATCAAAGAAGGAAAACAAGTCTAGGGCATTTTAGAGAACTTACAAATTAACTACATCAACATTTTTCAATTGAAGATTGGATTATAATTTGAGATGAATATAAAAAGAAAATAAGTCTATCAAAATGGGACGGAGGAAGTATATATATCAATTTCTTGTTGGAAGAAATTATGTGAGTTGAGATGTCGGAGAGCACACATGGAAGGCAGCTTTAACAAGGAAAAACCAATAATATCATTATTCTATTTTGTCAATTATTTAACCAAGTAACAATCTATATGCCATAACTTATTCAATATGATTTCATCAAGGCAATGATATATTAAATAACAAAAATCAAAATATCCAGGTGATCTAAGGACCTTTTGCTTCTTTGCATATTAGAGTTAAAGTTTAGGAATAATCAATCCCCTTTTGATGCTTACTAGAGATCCCAAGGGAAATACCAGGGAATGCATGTGGTCTGGAGGTCTACCTTTTTAACACTCAGATCACGTCACGATGAGACAACATATGGTAAAGGTTTGAAATCCATAGGTCCTTAATACAAACTACATAGAAACCCAAGTCCCATTTAAAATTGAATAGCTACAAATGTAGAAATAATCACGCCCGTGACATCCATCCCTAATAAAGGTCTCGGTGGCTCTGGTGGATTCTCAAATCTTTCATTTAAGTTATGAAGGAATTGGCGGATGGAATCACGACTAAGATCAAGAAGGAACTGTTCATAAATGAAGAGGGTATGCATCGTAGTCCATCATTTGGTCCAGTTCCAGCCTTCAAATTCAATTTGTAGGCAATCAGGCACTCAGCATTAATCAAAGCAACTCCAAAATAAAATAGGATCAAAAGGCATTCGCAACTTGGAATTAACTTAATTCATACTTACCTCTAAATATGTCAATCGATCGAATCTTACCCAGATCCAATATATTTTGGATAGGATCTGGGTTTAATTTCTCAAACTTAGATTTCACTCGGAGTCAAATTCTATCTGTAGGTAAGAAAGTTTTGGATTTGGATTCGGTCCAATATTTTGTGATCCAAATCCAAATCAGACCTTATCTAGAGGCACATACATACATATATATATATATATATATATATATATGGGTTAAAAACAAAAAAAATCCTGTGGTATACCTAATACACAGAAAAGTCCCATGTGGTTTCAAAACATACAAAACGACACCTCATGTTTTGAATTAAATTGTAAACTAACAAAATTCGTTAAACTTAACAGAATCCGGTAAATTTAACGGACAACTTAATAGAATCCAGTAAATTTAACGGAATCCGGTAAGTTTAACGACCGAGACTGTCATCATTTTCATTAAGTTTAACGAATTTTATTAGTTTACAATTTAATTCAAAACATAAGATGTCGTTTTGTATGTTTTAAAATCACGGGAGGTTTTTCTGTGTATTAGGTATATCACAGGGGACTTTTTTGTTTTCAACCCTATATATATATATATATATATATATATAAAATAATCTAATATCCTATGACTATTGGATCGAATATAGTAATACTTCATGACTATTAGATTAAATAATATGCTCTTAATCTAAGAAAAAACCATCTAATCTCACCTATCTATTGCTCGCCTCCGTTTCCTCTGTCTCCCTCTCTATTTCATTTCAATTTCTTGAATGTTAATTTTATTACTTGAAAACAAAATTAGATGACACTTATGTTATTTTTGAACTCTGTATATTTTAAAATATTTTTACTTTAATTCTTCACTGTATGTTTAGAAAAATACCTACGAATACCCATTAGATACCTAAACTCACGAGGATCTGGGTTCGGATTTATTTTTCAAACCCATAAGGGTTTCAAAATCTAGGTTTGGGTGTAACTAAATTTAATGGGTTTGGATTTAGATCAAAGGGATCTAATTCAAATCCTACCCATTAACATGCCTACCCACCTCCTTGTGTTTGAGCTGACACAATGGCTTAATATCTTGAACTTTTCTTGACTAATTTTCTGACCTTTAATTACGTAAAAGTGGCCAATATTTTGTGAACCAAGACCCGATTTAGCCAGGCTCGTCTACTCCAGCAAGTTGAATATATATCCACTGAAAATCAATAGCATTTGATAGCAAAAGGGAAATCAACTGGAAAGCAAGTCGATGGAAAGGGATACAAGTTCACAATAGCCAGGTTGTGCATTAATTATAACCACCATTACTCTCCATGCAAGTTGCCACCCAGATAAAATGACGAGAATGGTTCCAAAATGATCAAGAATCCATATAACATCTCATCACAACACAAGAAAATGACTCCCAAACTGAAAACTATTTGGTTATGGTTGTTCCAGAACTTTCACCTATTGGTGGTAGCTATGGATTGCGGTCTTGTTTTGAATAATCTAAATGGAGATCAAAATATATAGTGTAATCCTTGAGAAACAGATATTGTGATGTAGGCCAAAGACAGTGTCTGTTACATTCTTGTTCGGTCTATTAAGCTATAGTGATTATCAAATCAACAATTACTTTTTGTGCCGATGGAACATGCATGAAAAGGTTGCAGAAAAGAATCAATAACTTGGTAAGTTGCAATCGCTTATACAAGGGAGATAGAATCCACATATTTCTTCCCTTCAGTGATCGTTAGAAATTTGTTCCAAGGATTGATGAGATCAACGTTACCTATTGCGTACGTTCGAAAGTTCTAAACTTACACTTTATTATTATTTTTGTTGGAAGAACTTTGATGGTTTAATCTTTATTACATCAACAGTACATGTAGTAGGTTAATTAATGTATACATGAGATTCACTAGTGTACAATTTATCAGTATATCAACAATTAGTACAATTATCATTTGCATAAAATTAGTTATCACAAATCTTTCATAATTTTAAACCTTTCTTTGAAATAAACACACATCGACTCTAAATACTAATATACTATGCATTGTCGTGTTGACATTCCCTTGCTAATTTGACAGAATGCACAGGAGGGAAGCATGCAAGTAGACATGCATGTATGATAATTCATAATATGCAAGTAAAGCACAAGAATAATAAGGCACTGGCCTCTGGAACAAACATTATTGCATGGCTCCGCTCCTTAAATTTCCATCCTGATAGTGATCGTAGTAAAATTCTTGTATGATATGTCAAAATATCCTTAGACAGACATAAGCAGCAAATGCAAAACGATTTACATGTCGCAGACATCCAACCTAAAAGTAACCTGATTAGGGGCAATTAGGGATCATGGAATTGGAGCCAATGACCAAAGATGGTGAGGTACAAAGCAAAATTTAGAGTGGTGCCTCATCTAAGGTCTAGACAAAACCTAAATGAATTACAGCCCATGCCACAACTTGTGTATTATTAGGCGCCAACTTAGAGCTGATTGTAGAGGTCCGTAGCACAATAACTGTTAGGATGGACAAAATATATGACAAGTACATGTACTTATGGAGCAAAGCATCCCTTACTGCAGCTGATCCCCAAATGTTAAACTATTTCTTTTCAGCCATCAATACCAACACATACAACTTTGAAATGAAGAATTGTAAGTGCTTATATTTAGAAGTGGCAAAATGGATATATGGATCATAATTGGTTTCATATAAATGGATCATGGATTAAATGGTCCAATCCGTTTGAATCCATATAATAAATGGCTGTATATGGATTGGATCCAAATGGATGATGGATATCCAATTTTCTATTTAAAATTCATTTAACTAACACAGCTAATTTCTTTAACTAACACGCAGCTTAAAATGACACTCCTAAGTTAATTAATAGGATGAGTTTTGATAACCAAGAAAAATAAAAACAGAAAAAATGGAAAAAGAAAATAAATAAAGCATGTAAAAATTTGGAATACGCGGATTGAGAAGAAACCTTTGACCGCATGAGTTGGAAGAGCTGAATAGCGTCTTTGGACTTGGAGTATTTACTCAGCATCATAAAAAACAGTAGTACTACCAAAACATGCTGGGTTTGCTCGTTGCCTTCCTAAATGGATTTAGATGGATTGCATGGATTATCCACTTAAAACCATCAAACCAATTGGTTTTATTTGGATGTCCATTAATGTCCATCTAATTTTTTTTAGTAATCCAAAACCATTTAAGTGAGATGGATATGGATGGTTAAATGGACATGGATGGAAATTGCTCCCTCGACTTATGTCTAAATATACAAGTCAAATATGAAACATCAAAAGAAAGATATGAAAAGTGATGTACCAACCCAAAAAACTTAAATACACAAGTTAAAGATGAAACATCAAAACAAGATGAAAAATGAAGTTCAAATCCCAGAAATTCTAAGCCAAAGTTTTGAGTGCCAGTCGTCAACGATTGATCAAAAATTACTAATGAGCAACTTTTGATCAAACTTTTATTTCAGGCTATTATTCTTACGTCAATTGCTATCACCATGGAGAAATGGTATTTGGACTATAGGATAAACCTCTGTTGGGACGCATCATACTTCCACATGAATGTTATTTTAGAAGCCTTACTGCTAGGACTTGAGTGTTTCACATTAAAGATTTCTGCGCCTAGATCCAGTGGATAGTCAACTGCTTCAGAGGTATCCAGCTCGCAACTAATTAGCCTCTGGTCTTTGCCCAGACTATTGCTAAGTTCCCTGGCCTTTTCTAGTACAAACTGACATATATAGGTAAGAAAATGATCAGCAAAGGAAGGTTAGTACATTGGTCGAGTTAATCTGTGTAAATATGCTATGCAATCAAACAATATTTTTAATGTGCACAAAAGTTATTTAATTTGCATGCTACAAATCATACGTCCACATGATTGTAGTTTGAATACATCGATAAAGAGGGTATCACTAAATTTATATATTAATAGGTAAGAACAGCTTACCTTACTCAATCTGTCATGAATAGCCATGTCCTGCGCAAGAATAATTCCATTAGGAAGTATAGTTTGAAAAGAAAAATTAAAGGGGAGATTATAGATTCAAAAGAATATTTAATGAACCAGATGATGGATAGAACACCAAACCTCGACTGGTAGCTCATCCGTAATCTTCGTCTGCAAAAGAATTGAAACTCAGAAACGCATGCATAGAGAATAGAGAAAAGGGAAGGGTGTAAAAACCCACGTCCTTGCTCATTTTTTTGAGTTTATTTTGCTCAATTAATTAAAAAGGCAAAATTACTATGGGTGAAAAAAAATAATAATATAAATTTATTAGTAGGATAGGGTAGAGGAGTAATTAGGGTTAGTAAGGAGATGAGGCAGGATAAGAGTTCATAATAAACTAAAACTCTTATCTAAACCACCTATTAGTGGGAAGTGCTAGCGTTTAGGATTTTTATCAAAACAATAGAGAGAAAAATAACACCATTCCTACCTTTCCCTTGTCTGCTTCCCTTAGAGCAAGAATCGACTAAGAATAGAGGAGAAGGAGAAGATGTCGTCATCGAACAAGCGGATAACTAAGCGCCTAGACCTGTACGACACAAGTTTAGAAGGCCTAAGGTAGTTCCACTCGAGCAACCAGACAAAGGTAGGTGGTACTTACCTTTCTGAGATTTCAAAAGTTTAAAATAAAATTTTTGTCATCGATTATATTTTTACGTGTTAATCTGAATTGATTTTTATTAAATGATTTACTTAACTGTTTAAGCAAGTTCTATTTTGACTATAAAAAAAAATGGACCATGTGACTTATTTGAAACTTCTTGATATGTTATTATATACCAAATGAGCTATATTTTTTTATGAAATCAAGAACTATACGTGTGACGTGTGAAATGAATTTATGTCAAGAAAAACTCAACACAGTCACGGAATAGACGGTAGGGGCTATAGTCCTGTCTAATGGTCATGGTAGCCTTTATAGAGTCCGGTCGATTGACAAGGTCATGGTAGTATAGTATAAAATCCGGCTGATTGACCATGTATGTAATGAGACCAATTGATAGTCATGAAACCTATTAGTCGCCCACCTAAAAAAAGGTTTAATCCCTAGGTTGAGTACTCAGTAGCCGGTCATTACATGTACTTGTTATGAGCTGATATGAAATGATTTATAAAGTGATATGAAGAGACTTATGATTTTTCATATATAGCTATCAATAAGATGCTTTTAATTTTTTTTTCACTTGTTACTACTGATTGCTTTATAAACAACGTTACTTTCATGATTATGGGTGTGAACGGTGTGCAAATGATTTGATTTATATCTATATATGTACCTATAAAGTTATGACTGCATGGTCCAACAGAGGGGTAGATATTACCTATTGAGCGACTTGTCGCTCAACCCACTTTTTATCATCTTTGCAGATTTTGAAGAGTATGAGTTGATTTATGTAGAAGACCCTGAGGATGACTTTTATTAATTTCTAAGTGAACAGAAGTTACCAAGCTAGTTACTTCTAATTGTTAATTTTATTTGCTTTTGTTTCCACTGTTTCAACTAGAGAATAAATGTACGAATTTATTGGATATTCATAGACTATCATTCATATGAGATTTGTATCGTACTTTATCTAATTATATTATTTAGTACTTTTAAAGTTTAGTATAGTGTGATGTTGCCTTGTATTCTTGAGAGAGACTTGAGGATACGGCGGATGTCACGTGTCTGGCACGTGCGGGCTCGGGGCGTAACATTTTTAGTGGTATCAAAGCCTAAGTTCGAAATAATACTATAAGATAGAACAGTTTAAGAAACGAATGGTAGTAATTAGTAAATTAAACTTGAAAAGATCTGTGTACCTTAGAGAGGAAGAAATCAGGACTAATAGTGTCCCATCTGGCATTGTAGGAGATGGCCGAATCGGTACACGGTGAGCATCAGGATTGCGACTGTCCAGTTCATGTGACGGGATGCGATGTGGCCCGTCTTAGGAAGAGACAAAGATTCTATAGGGACAGGTACCTTGAGGAGTTAGAGAGAGCCATGGATGGAGCTAGGAAGGCTCATACGTTGGCTGATCGAATAGCTGACCAAACGCACGAGATCTCGACGTTAATAGTGTCGAGGGAACACATGAGACAGAACATGGAAGGTTCGTATGGAGAGGTCCTCCGTCTACGAGAGGAGGTCAATAAGTTGAAAGCAGAAATGGAAGTACAGAAGGGAGAAGCTGATATGTATAATGAAGGATTTGAAGATGTAACTTCCTTACTTTAGAATCGAGATACGGAGTACCAAGCTTTAGCAATGAAATATGAAGAGAGAAGGCAGTGCGTGATGAACTGGATAGATGACCACCAACCACTTGCACCCCAATGCCTGGGTGGAATCATCTGTGGCCTGATAGTGATGTGGACCTAGATGACGACCCCGACGAGGATCCTGAGAACATGCCCGTAGAAAATCATCAGGGAAAAAATGGAGTTGAGGACCAGGACAGTGCTGAGGGGGGTGTAGGAGACGGAGCAGTTGTGGATGCAGACCCACCAGCGGATGAGCAGTAGAGTTGGTCTAAGAGAGATTCTATTTAATGATTCATTTATTTTCAAGAACATTAGTAGGTTGGTGAGTGATTGTTCGCATTGATTAGTTTTTCTATCCAATCGTAGATTATAATTAGACGGTTTAGACACTAGATTCGTTAGATATTTCCAGAATAAGTTAGGATATTAATTTCGATGTGTAAGAAGTCAACCATTCTTTTCATCTTAAGTTAGTGAATAAAATCTCTATTTTAAATTTTATTTATTTATTTATTTATTCACCTATTTTATTTTTTAGGGTAGTATGCATAAAATATACAAGTAGATAACTTTAGTTGTGTCGTTTTAAAAATATATATTCATATATATATATATATGATAATAATAAATAACAATAGAATACTTACTTTAGTGTGGAACTTATCTATTTGATTTAGGAAATGGCATCAAACACTAGACGTGGCGGAAATCACAATGGCAGCCCTAATGGTGAGAACGACAATGGTAATCATAACCAAGAACCATATCAAGAAAATAATAATCAGAATATAGGTTACCAAGAGACTGGATCAAGTGGGCATCAACCCTACATGATGTTACCCGCAGAATTAGTGACTGCACAAACCGAGGTAGCCCAAGCATTATAAGCCCGGACACAATTAGCACAGATTCTAGCTGTTCAAACCCAAAATCATGGACAAGGGGGAACTCAATCATATTATGAGAAAATGAAAAGGGTCCATGTCCCTACCTTTGATAGAACTCTTGACCCGGATTTGGCAGAAAAATGGTTAGATGAAATAGAAAATAATGTTGCACTTTTGCAAGTGTCGGAGGAGATGAAACACTTAATCATCAAACCCTTTTTGGTAGAAGAAGCCAATAAGTGGTGGGCAACTCTGGAACCTACCGTCGCCCCATCAGTAAGTTGGACAAAATTTATAGAGGAGTTTCTCAAATACTTTTTTCCACCGGCTGTAAGGATGCAGAAGATAGATCTGTTTAAAAATTTAAAACAAACTCCAGGAATGTCTGTGGTGCAGTATTTGAATAAATTCACGGTATTAGGAAGGTTTGTCCCATCAATAATGGCAGATGGGGAGTTGAAAAAGTATAAGTTTATAAGGGGGTTGTCGAGTAGAATTCAAACTAGGGTGAACACCTCTTATACCCCTACATTTAATGATGCGTTGGACACCAGCATTAAAGCTGAGGCTGATTGCAAAAGATTAGATGAAGAGGGTAGGAATAAAAGGCCTAGACTAGGGAATGAACTTGCAGTGGCGGGAGCACTGAAACCTGGCGAACGGTTCCGCTTAATTAAGAAAAGTCGTGGGCCATCACCGAAAATAACTGGAGGAAACACCTTTCCTGTGTGTAAAACTTGTGGAAAGATGCATCGGGGAGAATGCTGGCTTAAGACAACTTTCCCCACGTGAAAAACTTGTGGGAAGATATACCGAAGGGAATGCCGAGTTGGAATAGGAGCTTGTTTTGAATGTGGACAGCAGGGGCATAGGGCTATGAATTATCCAAATAAGAAGGTAGAAGGAGATAAGAGCGGCAATCTCACTGATAAGAAGCCAAAAGTTAACGCGATGGTGCATGCCATGACCGATGTTGAGGCGGAGGTGGCAGGCAACAAGGTCACATGTACTCTTCTAATTAATTCTGTGCCTGCATACGTGCTATTTGATTGTGGAGCTAGTCACTCTTTTGTTGCTAAGAAATTTACAAAGTACTTGTGCATGTCTCCTAAATGGACGGACCATCCCTACCGAGTGGCTGCTCCAAGAAATAGAATCCTAGTGTCTCATACTAGGTATCCAAACTGTAGTGTGAATAGGAGATTAGAAGTGGACCTAGTACAAATAAATATGAGTGATTTTGATGTTATCCTAGGAATGGATTGGCTAGCTAAACATTTTGCACAAATTGATTGTAGGAAGAGGGTGTTATTCATGAAACCGAACGAGAAGGATTTCTCTTATCAAGGAAATGTTGGTGATAAGAAAATTCGTAAGTTACCTCTTCTATCTGTCATGCAGACGTATAGAGCAATAAGAAAAAGGTGTGAGGCATATTTGGTTTATGTTGTAGATACGGAAAAAGAGGAGACACCTTTAGAAAAGAGCTTGGTGGTGAAGGACTTTTCTGACGTGTTCCCGGAAGGCCTTCCTGGTCTACTTCCAAATAGAGAAATAAAGTTTGAAATAAATGTTATACTTGAGGTGACTCCTATATCTAAGACCCCCTATAGAATGATGCCCGCAGAATTAAAGGAACTTAAGGAGCAGTTACAAGAACTACTAGATAAGAAATTCATTAGACCTAGTGTTTCCTCCTGGGATGCACCAGTACTCTTTGTAAAGAAGAAGGATGGTAGCTTGAGATTGTGTATCGATTATAAGGAGTTGAATTGAATCACAATAAAGAACAAATACCCCTTTCCAAGGATAGATGATCTTTTTGACCAATTGAAGGGAGTTAAAATATTCTCTAAGATAGATTTGAGATCTAGATACCATCAATTAAAGATTAAAGCTAAAGACATCCAAAAAGAAGCATTTCGTACGAGATATAGGCACTATGAGTTTTTGGTGATGCCCTTTGGATTAACCAATACTTCGACAGCCTTTATGGATCTGATAAATCGGGTATTCAAACCGCAACTAGACCGTTTTGTGGTGGTGTTTATTGATGACATTTTAGTGTACTCCCCAAATGAAGAAACTCATGCTGCCCACTTTAGGGAAGTCCTAGAGATACTAAGAAGAGTGAAATTATACGCTAAATTTAGTAAATGTGAATTTTGGTTGAACAGTGTCGCTTTCTTAAGACATGTGATATCAGCTCAAGGGATGTCCGTTGATCCAAAGAAGGTGGAAGAAATTGTAGACTGGCCATGGCTTACTAATGTAACCGAAGTAAGGAGTTTCTTAGGGTTGACTGGCTATTATCGAAAATTTATAGAAGGATTCTCCACCATTGCTATGCCTCTTACTAGGTTGACTCAAAAGAGAGCAAAATTTGAATGGACAGATAAATGTGAAACGAGTTTCTAGAGGTTAAAGGAGAAACTAGTGTCAACCCCAGTACTTACCCTACCCTCTGGAACGGAAGGATTTGTGATTTATAGTGATGCCTCTAAAAATAGTTTAGGATGCGTTTTAATGCAAAACGGGAGAGTAATTGCTTATGCTTCCCGCCAACTAAAACCGTATGAGCAGAATTATCCCACGCATGATTTGGAATTGGCAGCAATAGTGTTTGCGTTGAAAATATGGAGGCATTACTTATATGGTGTGCCATGTGAGATTTTCACTGATCACAAGAGTTTTAAGTATCTATTTACTCAAAGGGAATTGAATATGAGACAGAGAAAATGGTTAGAATTAATTAAGAATTATGACTTGACAATCAGTTACCATCCGGGCAAGGCAAATAAGACAGCAGACGCCCTCAGTAGGAAGTTAAGGGTATTAAGACAACCCACGGCAAAGGATCAAATGGAGAATTTTGAAGTGGAAATGGTGGACTCCACGGTTCAAATGCTAGCTGCCTTAGTGGTCGCAGCTACTTTAATAGATAGGATTAAAGAATCACAATATTCTGATGACGGGTTTGCAAAGATTAAGGAAAAACTTAGAGTGGAACCTTTCGGTGGGGAATTGAAAGACGATGGGAGTTTGTGGAAAGATGGTAGATTATGTGTGCCAATGGATGAAGGATTGAAGCAGGAATTGCTAAAGGAGGCACACAATTCGAGATTCTCAATTCACCTTGGTGGGACTAAAATGTGCCAAGACTTGAAGAGGAATTATTGGTGGAATGGGATGAAACGAGAAATAGCGGAATATGTAGCAAGGTATCTTGTATGCCAACAAGTAAAGGCCGAGCATCAAAAACCTGTAAGCTTATTGCAACCCCTGAAAATTCCCCAATGGAAGTGGGAACATGTGGCAATGGATTTTGTGGTAGAATTGCCTCGAACAATTAGGAATAACGATGTCATTTGGGTTATAGTCGATTGGCTAACCAAATCTGCTCACTTTCCACTAATGTCGAATGGGGTAACAATTGAGAGGTTGGTAGAGATGTATATGAAGGAAATCGTATGTCTTCATGGTGTTCCAGTAAGTATAGTGTTTGATCGAAATCCTAGATTCACGTCTAAATTTTGGTCGACTTATCAAGAAATTATGGAGACTGACCTGAGATTAAGTACCACCTTCCACCCTCAAAAGGATGGACAATCGGAAAGAACCATACAGACACTGGAAGACATGCTCAGAGCTTATGCTCTAAACTTCTCGGATAGTTGGGATAGGTTGGTGAAACTAATGGAGTTCTCGTACAATAATAGCTATTATTGCGGTATAGGTATGGCACCGTTTGAAACGTTGTATGGATAAAAGTGTAGATCCCCCTTATATTGGGATGAAATAGGCGAGAAGCTGATCACTGGCCCCAATTTGGTAGAAAGAACTTTGGAGAAAATTAAGATTATTCGAGGAAGATTAAAAGTAGTTTAGGACCGAAACAAGAGTTGGGCGGATTCCAAGAGGAGACCTTTAGCGTTTCAACCGGGAGAAAAGAAATATTTGAAAGTATCCCCTACCAAGGGAGTGACGAGATTTGGAAGAAGTGGCAAGTTAAATCCGAGGTATGTAGAGCCTTACGAAATACTGGATAGAATTGGACCTCTAGCGTATCGATTAGCTCTCCCGCCTTGCTTTGTCAAGGATACATAATGTTTTTCATGTCTTCCAACTGAGGAAGTATGTATCGGACCCGAGCTATATTTTGGAGGATCAATCCATCGAGGTGAGGGAGAACTTATCAGTGGAGGAAGTTCCTTTAAGAAACGTGGACCGAAAGGACCAAGTTCTAAGGAGAAAGACCATACCCTATGTCAAGGTGCAATGGGTGAATCATACACCATGAGAGGCAACGTGGGAGTTGGAAAAGGACATGCTGAATAGATACCCCTATCTTTTTTATCAAGGTACGTAAGTTTCGAGAACGAAACTTTTTGTCAGGGGGGTAGAATGTAAAAACCCACATCCTTGCTCATTTTTTTTAGTTTATTATGCTCAATTAATTAAAAAGGCAAAATTACTATGGGTGAAAAAAAAAAAATAATATAAATTTATTAGTAGGATAGGGTAGAGGAGTAATTAGGGTTAGTAAGGAGATAAGGTAGGATAAGAGTTCATAATAAACTAAGACTCTTATCTAAACCATCTACTAGTGGGAAGTGCTAGGGTTTATGATTTTTATCAAAACAATAGAGAGAAAAATAACACTATTCCTACCTTTCCCTTGTCTGTCTCCCTTAGAACAAGAATCGACTAAGAATAGAGGAGAAGGAGAAGACGTCGTTGTCGAACAAGCGGACAACTAAGCGCCTAGATCTGTACGACACAAGTTTAGAAGGCCTAAGATAGTTCCACTCGAGCAGTCAGACAAAGGTAGGTGGTACTTACCCTTCTGAGATTTCAAAAGTTTAAAGTGAAATTTTTGTCATCGATTATATTTTTACGTGTTAATCTGAATTGTTTTTGATTAAATGATTTACTTGACTGTTTAAGCAAGTTCTATTTTGATTATACAAAAAAATGGACCATGTGACTTATTTGAAATTTATTGATATGTTATTATATACCAAATAAGCTATATCTTTTATGAAATTTAGAACTATGCGTGTGACGTGTGAAATGAATTTATGTCAAGAAAAACTCAAAACAGTCACGGAATAGACGGTAGGGGCTATAGTCCTGTTTAATAGTCATGGTAGCCTGTATAGAGTCCAGCCGATTGACAAGGTCATGGTAGCCTGGTATAAAGTCCGGCCGATTGACCATGTATGTAATGAAACCAATCGGTAGTCATGAAACCTATTGGTCGCCCACCTAGAAGGGGTTTAATCCCTAGGCTGAGTACTCAGTAGCCAGTTATTACATGTATTTGTTATGAACTGATATGAAATGATTTATGAACTGATATGAAGAGACTTATGAATTGATATGAAATGATTATGACTTTATGATTTTTCATATATAGTTATCAATAAGATGCTTTTAAATTGCTTATCACTCGTTACTACTGATTGTTTTATAAACAACGTTATTTTCATGATTATGGATGTGAACGGTGTGCAAATGATTTGATTTATATCTATATATGTACCTATAAAGTTATGAATGCATGGTCCAACAGAGGGGTAGATATTACATACTGAGCAACTTATCGCTCAACCTACTTTTTATCATCTTTGCAGATTTTGAGGATACGACAGATGTCACGTGACAAGCACGTGCGGGCACGGGGCATGACATTTTTACCATCTTTGTAGATTCTGAAAGTATGAGTTGATTTACGTAGAAGACCCTGAGGACGGCTTTTATTAGTTTCTAAATGAACAAAAGTTAGCAAGTTAGCTACTTCTAGTTGTTAGTTTTATTTACTTTTGTTTCCGCTGTTGAAACCAGAGAATAAATGTACGAACTTATTGGATATTCATAGACTATCATTCATATGAGATTTGTACCACACTTTATCTAGTTATATTATTAGTACTTTTAAAGTTTAGTATCATATGATGTTGCCTTGTATTCTTAAGCGAAACTTGAGGATACGGCGGATGTCACTTGACTGGCACGTGCGGGTTCGGGGCGTGACAAGGGAAGTAAATAATTTCAAGATGTTTACGTCCATTGTCGAATAGCATCACATATAACTCTCAAACCAAGTAAAGCAACAAAAAAAATTCATAAAACCTTAGCTAAGTGGTTAAGAAAGAAGTGTAGTACCTTATGTTCAGGATAGGCGATCAGTTTCAAATCTTCCCAATGCTTTAACGTCCCGAGAAAATACTTCAATTGCAAAAGCCACTCAATTGAATGTCCTCTAAAGAACAAACTAAAGTTAATCTGAAGTTTATTTGAGGCATTGCAAGGAAGAAAAGGTTTATCGCAGTTGTTGAATTCAAGCAACTCTAACTTTGGAGCATCAAGTTGAGTAGCTGACATGTGATTGCAATCTCTCAAGATCAATTTCTTAGGAGTTTGGTTTGAGATCTTGAAACCCATATTACTTTTGCAGCCGTGTATATCCAATGTTTCAAGAAAGAGAAGCTGAGATATCGGTGTCTCTAACATATCAATGTTAGCGGCACCATTCGCATATATTTTCAACTCCTCCAGTGCTGTAGCACAGACTGTCCAGTCAATGGTCATTGGCCAAAGTTCTTTGACTTCTTTCAATGTCGCAAATGAGAAAGTACGAAGCTTAGCTGCATTGATTTGAATAATATCAACCATATCGCAGAACAAACACTCAAAATGCTTCAATTCAGGTAAGTTTGGGACAGAAAGAAATTTGTCCATCCAATTGCAGCATGATATCTTCCCATACGATACCAAGATTTGGACAGGATGGAGGTACAGGCAACATCTCGGGTGGGTAAAAACGAATAGATGTGCTAAATGATTGAATTAGACAGCCGAGAGAAGTGATTAAGGTTCGCATCCTTCCGACTTGTCTTAGGTTGCACCTCGTTCCCTGTCAATGACCAACAAAATGAAATTAATGAGAGTTCATTAGTAGTCCGTGTCTAAGGGTAATGTACCGGTACTGATTAAAGAACTTAGTGAATTCGTAAAGACTACCTGGTTCCATGATGGACAAATATCAAAAGAAACCTTAGTAACACTTCCTGCATTAGTAAGAATAACGTTAGATAAGATCTTCAAAATTCAAGTTTACATATACTTTTTTTTCTTCAAAAAAAAAAAGCAAAGTTGAAATCAAAGCGAGAAAAATGTTCTAAAAAATAAAATTATCCACATCTATTCGGAATAGTAGTGTGGAATGGCGCAATGATGACTTGGATAATGATGTAAACGTCGAAAATCTATCTATACTATCTATTATATATAAAGGGAGAGCATTGAATTTGCTGTAAACTTTTTTTGTCACTTTTTAGATTTTTAACTTTTCACAATCATTAAATTATAACTTTACCATCTAATTACATATTACTCATATTACCAACCAATGTCATCACACTAATTTTCACCCATAACCATTTACAAATATTGTAACCACCAAATTAATTAAAATTCCATTCAAAAAACTTTTAAAAGATCAAAGTCTTTTTTTTTTGTTTATGAAAATTTTATATTAAATTCCTTCATATAAAAAATGATTGTTACTAAATTATACACATCGGTTGCGCCCTTATCACTAGTCATTTTTCAAGAATGTAAACTGATTTTTTACAATTATTTATGATCATTCAAAAATTAGAAAAACTACGTCATTAGATGTCAATCTATACCACTATTCATTTGTTGGTTTTGTCAATTGTTCATTTCCCCTTCCCATCTAATCAAAATTCATCTATTTGGGAGCTTAGGTCCTTTAGGATAGAGAACAAATTCAAGTTCCTTTCGGTATTTTGCCTGTGAAAAGAAAAGAAGTTACTCGTTTTTCCCTTTATTTTGCACCATATTCCAATAGTTCCGCAAGGGCAAAGTTGGGAAATCCGCAAATTTAAACTAACGATCTTTTTTCCCGCATTTTTCAAAGGCTCGACAAAATAAACAAATAAAATATTTATTCTCCGACCAAGGATCTTTAGAAATCCCTCTATTTCTCCTCTTCAATTCTTCTGCGGTGAAAGTCCCAAAACAACACCAAGATTTATACTAGTACAGGTACAGTTACAGATTACAGCATGATGACAGGGGAAAAAATGGAGGGAAAAAAATGAACAAGTAAAACTTGGCTTAAAAAATGTGTTTGAAGAAATGAAACAAGAGTCTTAATTTAGCAAAACAAGATTCTCTGCCACAATGATCAACATAACAAACATCAACATAACAGATGAAGATAAATAGATCCTATAAGAAATCATGTGCAGAAACAATCACAAACAGATGAAGATAAATAGATCCTATGAAAAAATCATGCGCAAAAATGTATTTCAAACAGTGGGAATTGGATTTCAATCGAAATCCAATACATGCACAACTTAACTGAATTAGGATTTTGTCATATAAGTCTGTAACCCCTAAACAATCAAGATAAAATTCTAAAAATCAATTCTAATCATACCAAATGGGAATGGCATGCAGGCAACCTAAGTACAATCGAGGTGGAATCTCAAAAAATCAAGAAATTCAACTGCAACATTTAAATAAAATTGAGACATTCGCACCAATCCAATGCTAGACTAGATATTTCTTTTTTGTGATTAATCTCTTAAGAAAAATTCCCAAGTAGAAGAGGATGAATACCTGCAGACCTATGACCAGCGGCGGCAGCGGGTGGGCTCAGGGAGATGTGAATTGTTTGGGGATGGGAGAAAGAGTAAATGGTGCATGAGTGGATCCCTTAATATACTTGAAAGTCAAGACCAAATTTAATTAGTCATGCTATTTATATAAATTTTTTAGGGAGAGGTTTCTGACTATTTCACTTAGTTCCCTTGAATTTTTATAATTACACTTACCTCCATTGATTTGACACTTTGTTAACCAAACCTTAAAATAAGGTCAAAAATTTAATAAATATCCTAAAATGCCTTTATCTTATAAAGTTCAATTCATTCTTCTAAACAATTGTAAAGTAATTTGACACAATTATATAAAAAATAGGAGTCACAAGTTTGTCATGCCAATATTTGTTATTTAATAATTAACTATAACAATAAATCTTTTGCTATGATAAATTATTTTTTATAGTGCTTTATTGGGAATATAGATTCTTTTTAAGATAGAGAAGAAAGTATTACCTTGTGTTTTTTAAATTTATGGACTTTTTTAATAAAAGTTTATGGACTAGTTTAGTGATGGAACTACCATAGTTTGGTAGTGATTTTGAGCCATTTTTTTTTAATTATTGTTGATTTATTGTTGATTTTGATATAAAAAAAAGAGCTATAAAAGAATTAGATGATATTAAAAGTCATAAAAAATACTAGTTTAACGTGTGACCTGAATAGATATTAGCGACAATATTAAAAGTTCTTCTATACTTCTAATGAAATATAAGAGAAATGAATAAGAAGGAAAAAGAAAAATTATAAAAATCCATCCTTTGTATAGACATTAAAATATTAAGGTTAGTATTGTCATTTTAAATAGGTAAGGGAGGTACGTGTAATTTTTGAAACCTTAAGGGAGTCACATGAAATTATCAAAAAACTCAGGGGAGGTTTCTGAAATTATCCCATTTTTTTATTTTTTGACCCTAACTTGATACAAGTTAAGAGTGGAAGAAATTGATGAAAAATATTTCTAATTCATGATTTGTATTCAGAGATCCCGCAAAAATGCTAGCACAGGCTTGCAAATGTGTTACATTGTGAAAATTTTGAATTCCTATATTGAGACTTTAACAGCTACTTCCCGACAAATTTTTTTTTCTTTAAAGAATGAGTCATATTAGATCACTTGATAACTAAAAATTCTTTATCTGTTTAATGAATTTTTTTCCTTTTGGCATTTGGCCTCGTCACTTTCATGTAAATTGCTTGTTGAATGTAAGCAATGATTAAAACTCTTAATTATGTTTGAATTCTAAATTCTAATCCTGGCTTTTCATTTTTTTTCTCTTCAAAAGAAAAAAAATGCATAAGATTTTTTTTTTTTTTTGGCATAAGCTATCATTTGTTAACTTATAAATGAGAGAGTTACAATGTTACATGATGAATATTGCTTTTGGGGCCTTTCTGGATTTGAGGTTTTCGGTGACAATCTTTGACCTCCAACAACAATCTGATTTTGTTGAGCAACATCTATTCTTTTTCACCATATTACACTTGCCCACCATTTTTCCCCTTTTTTATTTTAAAACGGAGATGGATTGTTGGCATAAATCTTTTTTGGGTGTTTTCCCCATGCACATACGTTGTACATGAAAAAATGCTTGTGGTCAGTTTATGTGGAGCTGAAAATTTGGTGAGTGGACTTTTAGAGGCCGTTTGGATTGTTATTTTCTGGAGTTTTGTAAAAAAAAAATGTATTATAGTGATTTGATATACGTAAAATAAAAAGATAATTGAAAAATGTAATTCACGAAAAACTAAAATTTTTTTGGACAAAAATGCCTTTTATTGGCTGTTCCCTTTCCCTTGGAGTTCTGAACCTGCCTTCAAATCTAATGGTGGCCTCTTTTTGGCTCATCCTTTGTCATTCATTTTCTTTTATCAAAATTGCTGAACAGCTTAGAGTTCGAGAGAAATTTGATTCTGATTGGAAGAAAATTACTTGGGTTTTGAAGAAAAGGACAATGGAAGGTAACAAGAAATCTTCAAGCTTGTATATGCTGCATCATGTGACGCCCCGAAAAGTATAAGTGTGGGAGCCTGTAATTTTGTTTTAAAGTACTCGGTTTTATTTTTTTTTATAACTGCACGTTTTTCCACATTTTATTGATGTGAGAAATTGGGAAAATAATTTTTATGAGTAAATATAGTTTTTGGATGATTTTTCTAGTATCAGATAGTTTTTGAGAAATTAAGAGCATATATCGGACTTGGGATCCACTAGTGCGAAAAGTTCGGAAAAAATCGGCCAACTAGGTTAAGTTTTGGATACTGGAATTAATTTATCGGGTGTTAAGAGATAAGTAGAGGATGCTAAGTGGATTGGTATGAGAGAGACAAAAGTTAGGCAAGCATTAAATTAAGTGACAAGTGTCACTTGGCTATTGGGTGGACCATTTGACTAATATTCCATGTCTTACCAGTTGACTTAAATAACTAAAAATTCACCAAAATTCCTCATTTTTGTCTTCCTCTTGGCCGACTTCTTCAAGGCAAGAAAAGAAAGAAAACTCTTCAATTTTTGGCTTCAATCTTGCTCAAGTTCAACAATCTAACCATTTAATCTTGCAATCTCTCCATAAAACCTCTTCACTTAGTGTTTGTGAGTTGATTTGTGGAGTTATTTAGAAAGCTAAGAGGACCTATTGCCCCCTCTCTCTTGTTTCTAAGGTGAGTTGTGAAGAACCACCCTCCTCCCTTAATTGATGCTTAAATCATGATTAGTGGTAGTATGAGATGCAAGTTTATGAATTATTTCTTGATTTGTGGTTGAAGTGATGAAGTTTTATTATTTTTGGGGATTTTTCTGTTTTAATATGAGCATGATTGTGTGGCTATCTATGATGATTGGAAATGGTATATAATAACTCTAGGAGGTGGGAAAAGTGGTTAATTGCAACCAATTTCTGTTTTGGAAGAAATTTTGGAAAGTTAGGGTTATGATGAATACATTCTGCCCGAATTTATAGCTCCTAGATAGAGGCCGAATTGGCCTTGGCTTAAAACATGAAAGTTGTATGGAATGACATTTTAGAGGTGCCTACAAAATTTCAGGTCAATCGGAGTAGCGTAGAATGAGAAAAGTTGAAATTACCCTTGCTGTCCTGGTTTTACCCGAATGTAAGAATTGCGCCTGTAATTGGGTGTTTTGGCTGGAATTGCTTCCGACTTGGTTGTTGAGGTCTTCTGATGAAATGTAGCCCTGTTTCTTAACTTTCAGCTGGTTTTGGAATTTCTGGATTTGGACTTAGGTAGTCTGATTTATGATGTTTCCGCTAGAATGCGTTCTGTGAATCTGTTTTTGCGGTTCTGGTGTAGTATCTTGTATTTTTGACCTGGTTACACTCGAAACTGGGTTGAGTGACCTTCTGCAATATTGTAGCCCTATCTCTTAGTTTCGAAACGGTGTATCTTGCACCTTCATCCGACAATCGTAGCGCCTTTGGTGCCATTACCGTAAAATGATGTCAAAAACTATTTTTTTCAGGGTTAAAGCTAAATCATTTCCGGATTTTTCCTGATTTACTCTAGTGCTTATACATTCTTATGGAGCCCTATTTTGGTGGTATTTGGAATTCGTTTATGACTTGTAATCGAGTCTTATTGTGCTTATTGAAATATTTTAGAGTTTGAATTGTACTTGTACTATTGGAGCCTATTGAACGGCCGTTGTGAAGAATTTATATTTCGTGTGACTTTGGGACTGGCTAAGGAAATAATGAAGCCATGATGGCTGGAAAAGTTAGCAAATTTAGGGGAAGTGCTGTCCAAACTTTGAAGGGATTTGTTTGCATTGAGTTTGTGATCTAAGATTTGGATTTGCGCAAGGCAATGTTATATGATGGATGATTTCTGAGCCATGGAGGTGAGTGACCTCAAACTATTTCTAAAGTTATTTATGAACCGTTTCCTGCATTATTTACTTTTGAACTGTTTCCAAAGTTACTTTTGAACTGTTTTCTTGCATTATGTGCTTTTGAACTGTTTTCTTGCATTATTCACTTTTGAACTGTTTCCAAAGTTACTTTTGAACTGTTTTCCTGCATTATTTACTTTTGAACTGTTTTCTTGCATATCATGCGTGCTTGCATGTGAGTGTTCCTGGTTTGTTATATTTCCTTGACTTATTGGCTTGTTATTATTGATTGATAATGTGTTAAGTGCTTTCAATGATTGTTAAAACGAGTTTTCTAGGCGAGTGTGTACTTTATCGCACTCGATCTAAATGAATGTGAAATTTTCAATGATTAATGATTAAATGCTAGTTGCGCATGAATGTAAGCCTCGCCACTGCCCCTTGTTACCGATCGACTCGAGCCAGAAGCGGATTCGGTCGGACGATATGGTGACCTGGGTGAACGTTTTGGTATACTCGAGTATTACCTTTGTAGGTTGGTGGAGGTTGGTGGAGCCTGGACAATGTCCAGGAAAGGGTGAATAAAATGAACAAATGAACGAACAAATGAGGGTTTATTCACAAAATGAAATTTTCAAATAATTGGAGGAATAAGGGGAAATGGCAGGAGAACGAGCGAGCACGCGAATATTTGGCTCCATGTGGGCCCGTATCCTTTTCATGAATGTTACTATCGCTCTCCATTGTAAATGTTTCTTGAATTATTGATACTCCATATTTAATGTTTTGTAAATGTTGTAATTGTTTCTGGACTTATCATTTGAATTATGACATCATCGATTTATGACATCATTGAAATGAACTATTGTTAAATCGATTTGATTACTGATTTTACTGGTTACTCGCTGAGTTTCTAGCTCACCCCAAAAATATTTTATTCCCCTCCACAGGGCTCAAGGCGAAGGAAGGCTTGTAGTACTTATTCCTGTGATCGGATGAATTATCTCATGTGTACTTTGAATTTGGACTTCCTCTTGTATAATAGTTGGATCATGGATCAGAGTGGCGCAGTGGAAGCATGGACACTTCGCTTTTGATATGTAATTATTTATTGGAGAATTTGATGTAATATTTGAGATTTATCTTGTAATTCATTTGAGTTATATTGAGATTTATCTTATATTTGTTTGAGAACTGTAGTGAGCGACTGAGTCCCGGCGAGAGTTGGGCAGGCGGCCCGCCGAACCCTCTGGTTCGCCTTAGGGAGAGGTGGGGCTGTCACACATCCCAAGTTTATTTCGACAAAAAGTAGGTTGAGTTACATTCGACTGCCATTCCTAGGTTTATGCAATTGAGCCGAATCATCCTTTTCTCTGCATTATTTCGCATTAAACAGAAATTGTAATAGCATAATAGTCAGCAGGCACTCATAAGTTCATGAGTATGCTTCCTGGTTAGACTTTGAAAGTTTAAAGTTATATTTCGAAACGTTAACTGCTGCTATCAAATTGATTTTTCTTACTCTTTTCAAGTTTTTTTAAAAAAAAGTTTCACTCTTTCGATTAATAACTAAAAATTCTTGACCAGTTCAATGAATTTTTGTGTTTTCGCCTTTTCAATTTGATGTAAATTGCATGTTGAATTGAAGGAATGCTCAGAGGATTTAATAGTGTTTGAATCCCTAATTCTTGTTCTGGTTTCAGTTTTTCTCAAAGTTCAAAATTATATCCATTGTTTTTGTGTGACAGTATATACATGTGGAGAAAAGAGTGTTTATTTTTTGCTGCTTTTGTTGTTGCTGAAACTCAAATTTCAATTTAATATGATTTGTCTATTAATGCTCCTCCTAAGTGCATAACATGAACACATAATGTCAAAAAAGATGCAACAACACACTAATTATATAATTGCAAGTGCCTTAATGTGGTGGCATTGGATTTAGAATTGAATTTTTGTTGGACTTTACTTAGTTTTTAGCGGAATTAATTAGCGTTGTTGTTAGTTTAATTTTCAGGCAAACACGTTGAAATCCTATTAATTAGAGTTGGATTTAACTTTCTTGAGAGGTTATTTTCATGATTAATTTATGAAATTGAAGAGAACTCCGAGTCTCAAAATGGCTGCGAAGCGATTGAAATCATTCATAAGGGCAGCAATGCGTGGATTTAGATTCAAAGAACAATCTGACTTCATCATGCTATGACTAAGAATTACTAACATATAGATCTGTTATATTGATTGATTTTGCTTCTTTATGTATCTGTGTCATGTTTGTTTAATATATTTTCTGTTATTAGTGTAGATTTGTTTGAATGAAATGACCTTTCTTATATATAAAAAAAAAAGAATTATTAGCGCCATATGTTCCTTAGTTTCCCACACTAAGGCAGAGAGATTATAAGGGAAGCCAAAGAGGAGGATATCATTATCAAAGAAGTCATTCTCGTTTTACTATAAACAGGAATGGTTACCACCAATCTTATAAGCGCTTCAAAGCACCTAAAGATAGTCCCTCTTTAATCATCATCAGTCATCAAGTTATCAATAGTACAACTTTATAGATTAATCTTTGACAAAAAGAAAAGTTTAATCATCAGTGTATTGCAGAACACACATTAAATAGTACAACACACACACCAATGCTGTAAAATCATGCAATACTACTCAAGCCTACAATGTAACGTTGTGTTTGTAGACATTATACTTCCAATTTAATATAATTGTGGCAACCTTGAAACGAGCAGTTGAGTGTCTTGTGCTTGTATGAAGTATTCTGTGGCAGGATCATTTGGATGCTTTGCATCTTTAGACAAAATCACCTCAAAACCAACTAATTTGTGGAGCAAAGTTGAGTCCTTTCTAAGATCCTTCCATCTTCTGTGACAATATCTGAGATGCACATAAGACAATAATCAGCAAACATGAAATACTGGTTCAAATATATTACCAAACTGATGCACAAGCAATTGGCAAATTTGCATATAAGCGACACCAAAGGGTAATGCAAGCTGATGTACCTCAATCATTTTGGTGCTACAGTACATGGCAAATAACGATTTAGGGAACACTGATGGAAATAATTCATCCAAAAGATCTTTGTAGCTCTTCGATGATATGCATATACATGTCGGATGCATTAAATGGTAGAGAGAAGAAAAGCATATCTCAACTCAATTTTTTGTGAATAATCATGTTCTGCAGAAGCATTAAGAGTTAAACATGTCAAGAATAAATAAGAGAAACAATGCAGAAAAAAAGTATAAATTATTGCTAAAAATAGGGTATCTCTACTCACTTTTGTCTAGATTATTGCTAAAAATTATTTTTCCCCCTTATGCTGCTTCAACTTCATCGTATGCCTTAAATATTTTGAGGTTTTTCATGTTTCATAGTCCTTGAATATTTCCTTTTGAAATATCGTCTGATAGTTTGACAAGAAACGGTAATCTTATTCATTGAAAAAACTCGTTAGTGCTCTGGTACAACCGAAAGTTTATATAAAGAATAAGTAGCGGACTCCTAGTCTAAGTAGCAGACTCCTAGACTAATTCTCCTAGATGTACTGGAGTATTATTGTACTACTAGTTTTATATACGAACACAAGGACTAATTCTATCTTCATTGTATAGTTAACAAGATAAGGGATACGGATGAGGTATGCTAACAGCCCCCCTCAAGCTGGAGTGTGGAGGAACGAAACACCAAGCTTGAGCAACAATCATTGAAAAGAACTAAAACCAAGCGCTTTGGTGAACAAGTCAGCAGGTTGATCCTCTGAACGAATGAAATGGGTACAAAGCTCATTGGACTGAATCCGTTCACGAATAAAGTGACAATCCATCTCAATATGCTTGGTACGCTTATGGAAGACAGGATTGGCAGCAATATGAAGTGCAGCTTGGTTGTCACAAAACAGATGCATCGGTTGCGAATGAGGAATGGTGAGATCAAATAATAAAGCTGGTAACCATAACAATTCACTAGTGGTACCGACCATGGCACGATATTCGGCAGCTTTAGCGGACAAGCGGCTCACAATTGGTTGTTTCTTAGTATGCCAGGAGATAGGCACATTCCCAAGAGAAATATAATAACTCGTGATAGAGCGTCGCGTCGTAGGACAAGCACCCCAATCAGCATCACAATAACCTGTGAGTTGCAAATTGTTCTAAGAAGGAAAAAATAATCCCTGGCCTGGAGAATTCTTAATGTATCAAATAACCTTCATTGCTGCATCATGATGATCTACTGTAGGGGAATGCATGTACTGACTCAAAATATTGACAGCATACAGAATATCTGGGCGTGTGATGGTGAGGTACAAAAGTCGACCCACAAGACGACGATAAGACGAGGGATCAGCCAAGGGCGTATTAGTTGAACGCCCCAATTGGTGTTATTGAGACATTGGAATCGAACTAGGTTTTGCACCACTGAGACTAGTATCTGTTAAAATATCTAGAGCATACTTCCGCTGACTCAAAAAAATTCCTTCAGGATTCCTGGCAACTTCAAGATCGAGAAAGAATTTAAGGGGGCCAAGATCTTTCAGATGGAACTGTCCATGAAAGAATTGTTTAAATTTTTGGCATTGAAAGGAATCATTTCCTGCAATTATAATATCATTGACATACACCAAAACTGCAAGAAAACTGGTATTAGTCTTCAGGGTAAATAAAGTAATATCTGCTTGAGACTGAATAAAACCATATTGTTTGAGAGCAAGAGTTAATTTAGAAAGCCACTCTCTGGATGCCTGTTTAAGACCATAAAGAGATTTAAGAAGTCGGCAAACTCTCTTGTCACCAGATGGTAAATATCCAGGGGGAGGGATCATGTATATTTCCTCATTTAAATCACCATGGAGAAAGGCATTATTCACATCAAGTTGATGTAATTCCCAATTTTTAGCCGCAACAACAGCCATTAAACACCGCACTGTAGTTAGCTTTGCTACAGGAGAAAATGTTTCAGTGTAATCCAGTCCCTCATCTTGGGTATATCCTTTGGCCACTAACCAAGCTTTATAACGCTCCACAGTACCGTCTAATTTATATTTAATTTTATACACCCATTTACAACCAATTGCTTTCTTTCCTGTCGGCAAGAGTGCAAGATCCCATGTATGATTTGCAGCTAAGGCGTCAAGTTCAATTTGCATGGCAGACCTCCACTTTTCATCTTGACTAGCCGCAGAGTAAGTAGAAGGCTCAATCTCGGTTAATAAAGCTGCTAGAAAAGCTTGATGGGATGGAGAAAAGCGATGATTGGAGAGATAAGGATTAAGAGGATAGGAAGTACCTGATGCTCTGGAAGTGGAAACAGAATTGGAGTGGCAGGAACTATTAGGATAATCACAGACATAGTCTTTTAGGTAAACAGGTGGTCTTCGGATCTGCTGTTCTTGGTGTGGTGGGGAAGTCTGAATCTCTTCAACACGATTATCCGTAGCAGAGAGCTCATGATTGGGACTTGAGGAAAGAGTGGCATCGAAATTATGCACTTCAGGACCAGAATTATAAAGAGAATCAACACATTGATCATCATTATCAAGAACAAGTGAGGGAGTGTTAGGTGTTAAAGCAGAAGACAGCGTCGAAGATGATGTACTAGAAGGAATTTTGAAAGGAAAAAAGGTTTCATGAAAGCGTACATCACGGGAAAAAAAATCTTTTTGTCTCTAAATCACAAACTTTGAAACCCTTTTTATTTTGAGGGTAGCCTACAAACATACAGGGCCTTGACCTGGGTTGAAACTTGTCCAAAAGTTGTAAAGGATTAACAGCATAACACAAACAACCAAATACTCTAAAATAATTATAATTTGGTGGCTTGTAAAAAAGAACTTCAAAAGGGGTTTTACCTCCAAGTGCTGATGTGGGAAGTCGATTGAGAATATATGTAGCAGTTAAAATACATTCCCCCCATAATTTAATGGGAAAGTTACTCTGAAACCTAAGAGTACGAGCCACATTAAGGATGTCTCTATGTTTTCTTTCGACAACCCCATTTTGTTGAAGTGTACTAGCACAAGAAGTTTGATTAACAATCCCTTTATTTCTAAAGAATAATGCCATGGCACCTTCAGTAAGTTCTAGTGCATTATTGCTTCTGACTTGTTTAATTTGAAATCCAAATTGAGTTTGAATCAAAGAATGAAAATTTTGAAAAACATGACAAGCTTCATTCTTGTGTTTTAATAAATATGTCCACATTGTTCTAGTACAGTCATCTATAAGAGTTAAGAAAAAATGAGCCCCAGAACTTGAATGTGTTTGATAGAGTCCCCATTTATCAATATGAACCAAATGAAAAGGAGTCACAGATTTATGAATGCTTGGAGAAAAAACTTGTCTAGATGCCTTTGCCAAAGGGTACACAGTACATTCTTGGCAAATTTTATTAGAACGAATATGAGAAAAGTTGGGTATTGACGCCAACCGGTCGTGTGAAGGATGTCCTAGCCTTTGATGCCAGAGAACAGCTGATCCTGCAACCGTATTAGCTTTGCCATGACGTGACTCAGCATAGTCTGTGGTGAAGTAGTAAAGACCATCCCGTTCCTTACCTATCCCAATCAGTTTCCTCGAGTGTAGGTCCTGGACAACACAAAAAGCAGGAAAAAATAAGGCAACACAATTGTGTTCTTTGGTGAGACAACTGACAGAAATAAGATTACAGTGAAAACTCGGAGCATAAAAAATATTATGCAAAGTAATCAGGGAGTTCAAATGATGACTACCATATTCGCAGAGTTGTTTCACAGTGCCATCAGGTAGGAATATATTAGTGGATTTTTTTGATTTAACTAGGTCAAACAAGAAAGTTTTATTACCTATAAAATGATAAGTAGCACCTGTGTCTAGTAGCCAAGTGCAGCAAGAGGATGAGGAAGTTGGAGTTAAAGGATGGGTAACGTTATCAGCAAAATTAACCGAGCCAGCATTTTTGTCACTATTCAACAATGACAAGAGCTGCTCATACTGTGCGGCTGTCAAACCATTAACTGAAGTAGTGGAAATTGAAGAATTTGTTGTATTATCCGAGCACACATTTGCAGCGGTGGGATTTTTCCTTGAAGATTGCCAATTATTCGGATACCCTATAAGCTCCCAACACCTATCCATTGTATGGCCAGCCTTATTACAACGATCACATCATAATTTGGGCTGTTTCGAAGATTGACTTCCATTCTGACGTGGTTGGCCTTGCTTTCGCCGAACAAGGAGCATCTCAAAACCGTATTGAGATGGTTGCCATCTAACAGAACTAGATCGTGGCTGCTGCTGCTGAACATAGAAAACTCCTACCCCATCAGAATCTTGTGGACCAAGAAGACTCAGTTGCTTCTCTTCCGTCTTAACTAGGGTTGTAATCGAGTCGAGTCGAGTCCGAGTATCGCCATACTCGAGCTCGACTCGACATAGAGATAGAGGTGCTCGAGCTCGAGCGAGTAGTATTATTGGAGCTCGAGCTCTAACTCGAAACTTGCTCTCAGTACTCGAGCTCGACTCGCATGGGCTCGAGTCCATTCGAGCATTCGAGCCTTATCGAGCTCTATCGAGCTCGAGTTATTAAATTTCATTTTCTTGATAATTTTTGAGTGAAAAGTCATTATTGCCCTTTTAAAATTTTTATATAATTTGAAACATTTCGTAAATTCGACAATTTTTTTGGGTATAATGGTAATTTTATATATTAAATAATATATATAATTTTAATAATAATATATTAAATAATTAAAATTAATATGCTCGATAAGCCTCGTCGAGCCTCCGAGCATCTCTTCTGGATGCTCGAGCTCGACTCGAACTCGGTTTGACCCTTATCGAACTCGCGAGCAGCTCGGTTCGATTACAACCCTAGTCTTAACCATGTTAAATATATGATTAAGTGAAGGGAGAGGCTCAGTTGCCAATATTTGAGATCGAATGGTTTTAAATTTTTCATCCAATCCCATCAAAAATTGGTGTGAGCGCTCTTTGTCCCTTTCAGCCAGCCATTCTTTCAATCCCCCACATGAGCAATTTGGAGGTTTTGAATAGGCACTTAACTCATCCCATAAGGCCTTAAGTTTGGAGTAAAAAGTGGTCACCGAAGTTGTTCCTTGAGTAGACAAAGCAATGTCCTTTCTTATTTCATAGATTCTGGGTTCATTGCTTTGACGAAAACATTATTCCAAATCCACCCAAAGTTCCCTAGCCGAGTTATGATAAGTGATTGAATCATGCAGATCCGGACTAATTGAATTGATAAGCCACGAAAGAACAAGCCCATCACATTTACTCCAAAACAATGCTTCACGGCTTCCAAACTTTCGGTTGTGGCAATTCTCCATTCACAAATGGGATTTTATTTTTGCTTCTCAAAGAATTCAAAATATTTCGTTTCCACCATTGATAATTGTCACCGTCAAGCAACGTTGGGACTAACAAACCATTGGTGTAATCGGCAAAGGTCAAAAAATACGAGGAGCTTGGATCACGGAACAAATCACCAGTCGAGAAATATCCTAGATTCTGTGATTTGATTTGCTCTGCTATTATTCCAAGAACGTAACAAGAAGAAACACAAAAGAGAATCAAAATATGGAGAGTAGAGCAAGAAGGATCATTGCTCGGATACCATGACAAGAAACGGTAATCTTATTCATTGAAAAAACCTGTTAGTGCTCTAGTACAACGGAAAGTTTATATAAAGAATAAGTAGCGGACTCCTAGTCTAAGTAGCAAACTCCTAGACTAATTCTCCTAGACGTACTGGAGTATTATTGTACAACTAGTTTTATATACGAACACAAAGACTAATTCTATCTTCATTGTATAGTTAACAAGATAAGGAATACAGATGAGGTACGCTAACATAGTTCTCGAACTTTTCAAAAATTTCTTGTTCCCTCTTGTTTGTGAGCAAATTTGGTTTTGTGACGATATTTTGTTAGAATTTCTACTTGATTTTTCTTCAAATTAAGGTTGATGAAATTTTCATGTATTTAGCGTTGAGAGAAACCAACTTAATTGCTGTGGTTTATGCACCAAAGGCTGGGACAAAGAAATTGAAAACCTCGAAAGAGGCTTGCTTTAGGCATTTGGAATCCCAAAACAGGGCAAATAGGTAAAGATTGCTATCTATTATTTTCGCCTCTAGGTAGATTGATATCCCTTTTCTATTGGTAATTGGAGGCATTTACACTCAATCAATTTGTTTATAAATTTGATCGATGCTTAGGGAAATAGGAAAAACAACATGATATGATATTGTAGTGGATATTGTTGATACATGCGCCTTCTGAACGCTCATCCAAATATCACCAAGTGATAATGTAAAGTAGGCAAGTCATTGGCTTTTGTGAATGACATTGCTGATTTTTGCATCTGAATGCAGTTGTTTGCTAATATTTGACATTGCTAATTTTTGCATCTAGATGCAAGTGTTTGCCAATATTCGGAATGATTTCATAATTAATCACAATTTTATTAGTTGCCCCCACTCTTTTAAAAAGGTGAAAATAATATATGAATTTTGACTTTACAATTGATTAATAAAACAAAGCTACATTTTACCATACTTTGATAGTCTGTGGATCTTTCAATTATTTCCTTTGAAGTGCTAAACCAATTTTGGTGTATATTCATTCATATTTGTTCGCAAAATGCTTGTGTTATGAACTATAAGGTGCACAGTCAAGATGTTAACATATTGGAAGATTGGGTTTACAAATGTTCAAAACATTTTATTTTAGATGTTGCTAGTTATGAAATATTTCCAAGCTACTTGTACAAGAAATTAACGACTTAAAAACTTAGAGGTGTTAGCTAATTCATATCCAAACTTTGATTGTAATGCTTTCTTATCTCCTTCAGGTTTTGAGTGTTAAAGTCTATTTGCAGACTTATATGTCGCTTTCATTCTTAGGTTCCGTTTGATAAAGCTGAATCTGAATTCTGAAGTCTGAATTCTGAAATCTGAATACTGAAATAATTAATTTACTGAATTTTAATCAGTGAAAAGAAGTATATGAATGTCTAAATTTTAATGTTGAATCTATTTATACTGTTTGATAAACATTTATAACTGAATACTTAATAAGTTAAATTTAACAATTTTGCCCTTATATCTTTTCATCCAAAAAAGAAATAGAACCTATGATTTAATTAGTTTAAAATTTTTAGGTATGAAAATGACAATATTTATTTTTAAATCAAATTAATATAAAAGATGAAATATATTATATGATAAGTATGGAGAATATGTGAAAGTCATTAAAAAGGCAGAAAAGAGAAATAGAAAATCATTAGATAGAGAATATTAAGTTGTTTAATTAGATAAGATAAGATTTGGTAGATAAGATAAGATAGTTGAAGTAATTCTATTGATTCTTATCAGAATTAAGCATTCAGTTAGGATTCTTGTGCTGAAAAAAATACACATAAGTTCAGCACTATTTAACAAATTCAGCAAATGGATTTTCATTTATCAAACATTCAAAACATCTGAATGTCTGAAAAAGTTCAGATTCAGCACTTTTTTATGTTATCAAACAGACCCTTAGCATAATTATGACATCTAGAGTGTGAGATTTTAATCATGTTTTCTCTGTACTTGTGATCTCATAGGTGGATGAGTTTAGAACAAGGAAAGTGGTTGATGAAGCAAGACTATGAATTAGCTTTCATAAAATAAACATAAAAGAATTCACCATTTCATGTATTTACTGGGAAAGGGTTTTTTTATGGTACTAAAAAGTATGTCCAACAATTCATGAAGCAAGTCATGGAGTCAAATATATACTGTATTCAATTTCCAACTATTTAAAGTTTGTCCAAGTACTTTATTCTTGATCATTTCTATTTTAGAATCCTCCTCAATCTATCCCTTATTATTAAGGTTACATTCTCAATAAAATCACATAACCTGGGCAGCAATCTAGGCAAGCTTATGCATTGCCTGAGCCAAAAAACTAGTATATATAAAATGTAAACTTGTTAAATCTAAATTAGTCCAATATCAACCCGAACTCGATATTAACAAATAGATTGAGATCGAGCCCTTACATATGTGAGTTTTGTGCAGTTTATCCTAAAGCCAACATGTAGATTTTTTTTTATTTTGGACCGGGTTCAAACTTGTTAGGGTATCAGGCCAATTATTTGAAAAAAGAAAAGACCAACAATTTAATAGAAAACTATATCTAGCACGAACGATGAGCAATGCACAATAATTAACGTGGTTCGGCTTAATTACCAAACCTACGTCCACGGAGAGAAATACTTGTTCTTACTATGAGAGAAAAAACACCACAAGATTACAATTTGATTCCCAAACCCCAACTCTTGTATAACTCTCTCACCCAATAAGAACTCTCTCACTCTTTTCTTGTGTATCTTTGTAGTATGCCATCTATTTATAGAGAACATTACTGCCAAAAAACCAAATAACAATTGGAAACCAATACTATTTCCTAAATTCATATAGAGTAGTAAATAACATCCAGCTAAATAGGGCTATACTTGACTACTACTTCAAGTAACTAAAACCAATTAGGAAACTAGTTACTTCCATACAAAACAAGAATTCTACCTAAAAGAAATTAAGCTAATTTCCTAACAAATCTCCACCTTGGCGAAAATTTCTTTTAGCAAACACAGCAAACCATCCAAAAAAACTCCATTTGCCTTTTCCCACCAAGTACCTTGATGCCTAGCTACACACCCGAATCAAGATGGTCTTGTTTTCAACTGATTCAATCGGCAAATGAACGTGTGTAGCTAACCGAGTCTAACATCTAGTTGACTCGTGAGAGGGGCCTCAATTCACCCTCTCCCATAGCAAGACTTTTCCTCTCACCACCATTTGTAATTTGAGAGCATTCCTGGATCCCCTTCCGCTCCCAATCCATTGAGGTATTCAAATGGTACAAATTATCATACTTCTTTCCCATCAACAAGACCGTCTCGCCATGTGTGATTTTCAAGACTCCACCTGCAGTGGAAAAATGGTAACCCTCAGAGTCTAACTGGCTCAAAGAAATTAGATTCCTTCGTAACTTTGGAATATAAGCCACACCACCCAAAGAACGAATCTTTCCATTCAACATTTTGATTTTCACCACTCCAACACCTTTGACTTGACAAGTAGATCCATCACCCAAGGACATAAAACCTGCCTTCTTTCTTTGGAGAGTATCAAAATAATCTAACCTGGAGCAAACATGTGAAACACATCCAAAATCTAAAATCCAACCATCACGAGAAAAAGTATTATTACCTTTGGAGATTGTGAGAATATCTCCACCCGATGCATATCCAACAACATTATCATAGTCATTCTCATCATTTTTCTTTCGATGAGGGTAATATCTTTTGATATGGCCAAACTCATGACAACCAAAACACTGGATTCCACCCTTTCTCTTGGCCTTTGAACCACCTGCCTTAGATTCACCGCCAAATTGTTTTCCTCTTTTATTCTCACCTCGAGCAATTAAAGCAGCTTCTTGTGTCACATCTTGGTTTGCCTTCCTTTGTTTTTCATGATCCAACAAAGAAGACTGCACATTCTCGAACTCTAAAGTGTTCTTCCCATATAATAGGGTCATCACGACACTTTCGTAAGAATCAGAGACTGAGGTAAGAAGTAAAAGGGCCTTATCTTCTTCCTCAATATCCACGCCAACCTTTTGGAGTTGATCCAAAATTTCGTTGAATGTATTCATGTGATCCATGAGACTACCACCCTCCTCCATCTTTAGTACATAAAGTTGTCGCTTTAGATGCAACTTATTGGATAAGCTTTTAGCCAGATAAAGCTTTTCCAATTTTTTCCAGAGGTCTGCTGCAGAATCTTCCTCATCTATCACATTATTTATGATGTTGTCCGCCACATAGAGTCGAATCGTGCTCGCACACCTTGCATCCAACTCCTCAAACTCATCATCCTTCATGCTCTTTGGCTTCTTGTTCTTTCCATTCAATGCTTTTGCCAAGCCTTGTTGAACTAGAACATCCTTCACTCTTCTTTGCCAAAGAGTGAAACTTGTAGTTCCATTAAACGATTGAATTGGAAACTGTATAGTTCCAAACCCCATGGTATACAACCACCCACTCAATTTCAAATAATTAACCAAAACCCCAACGGAGCTCTGATACCACTTGTTAGGGTATCAGGCCAATTATTTGAAAAAGGAAAAGACCAACAATTTAATAGAAAACTATATCTAGCACGAACGATGAGCAACGCACAAGAATTAACGTGATTCGGTTTAATTACCAAGCCTACGTCCACGGAGAGAAATACTTGTTCTTACTATGAGAGAAAAAACACCACAAGATTACAACTTGATTCCCAAGCCCCAACTCTTGTATAACTCTCTCACCCACTAAGAACTCTCTCACTCTTTTCTTGTGTATCTTTGTAGTATGCCAACCTACCTATTTATAGAGAACATTACTGCCAAAAAACCAAATAACAATTGGAAACCAATACTATTTCCTAAACTCATATAGAGTAGGAAATAACATCTAGCTAAATACAGCTTTACTTGACTACTAATTCAAGTAACTAAAACCAATTAGAAAACTAGTTACTTCCATACAAAACAAGAATTCTACCTAAAAGAAATTAAGCCAATTTCCTAACAAAACTCACCAAATCTCTGGTTCACAAGTCTTAATTTATATGTCTACCTTTTTATAAACCAAAATTGATTAGGAAAATATGGTTATATAATTAATTAGTAGGAGTAAACTAGTCCAAACTCGTGTTATGCTTTAGCCCCATTTGGAGTTGCGGTATTTTTCATAAAAAAACACTTTTAGGTAGTAAAAGTACTTTTGAGGTGTTTGATAAATATCATTTCATAAAATTAGGAATAGAGCTTTTGGTATTAAAAGTACTTTTAGTGAAAGCTCAAATTTGGTGCTTTTAGAATAGCTTTTATATTTTAAAAAATAAAAGATTAAATTTAATAATTTTATCCTATATTATGAGCTAAATAAAGGGATAAATACATTTAAAAATTTCAAATTACATATTATCCAATACAATAAGTACTCATTGAACTATGTATCTAAACAATATATTTAAAAGCACTTAATAAGTACTTTTATTAAAAGCTTTTTCCATGAAGCACTTTTCAATAAACTACCATAACCCCAAACAAACCCTTTTCTCTAGTTTTGCTTTTTAAATAGGGACAAATTAGTCCAATAGCTATCTTATTAATAAGGACAAATTAACCAAAAATTTAGTTATGTTATTTGGAGGGACAAATTGAAACTTTTGATTCCTACAGGTCTGGCTTTGGTGTTTGGTATGTTATTAGAGGTGCTTCCTATGTTGTCAACAACGCATGTCATGTGCCAATACTTTTCCTATTGTTGCCTACTGTTTAGGTTTTTTTTTAAGCAAAATTTGTCAGTTATTGTTAATCACCATTGCATTATTAATTACCATGATTTGGCTTACTTAGTAAATAATATTGTCCCATTTAAGATTTTTTTTTGTCTAACGTGAATAATCTACTCTACTCCTTTACTACGAGAGGAGGGAGAAGCCCAACCGAACTTCTATGGAGTTGAAGGTGAGCATCCAGACCCAAAAGATGCACGACTGCACTCTTTGACCCTTTTAATGAAAAGAAGCATCATGTTTCCCTCAATCAGCAAGCGGGATTATTCCACTTTAGATGCTCTAAATACTTTGTTTTTTTTTTTTGACAAGAAGTTCAAAAACAACATTTAAATTAACCCCACAAGATACAACCAAAAGGCAATTACTGCTCTTAATACTTTGTTGAATGAGCTCCATTGATGCCATATTTTGTTTTTGACTGGACTAAACTTATTATTTCAGCCCAACCGATGATTGTTTCTCTCTTCATGTTTTACCATTACTAGCTACTTGAACTTGCAATTGGGATTAGTTTTTCGTAAAATTGTATGATGCCTAAAACTTTTAATAGAGTGTTAAAATCGTCTTCTTTTTGCTTAGGAAACTTATAATGCATTTTTTCACATTATGTTCACTTCTACCTTAGAAAGATGCATATTACCCTTTTATATTGACAATGTGTGCACTAGCAAATATTGATGTATGTCACATATGTAAAAATTGAAGATTAAATTCAAATTGAGATTACATGACATGTGTTTATACTCACTAATATGTATACAAGATAAAAATCTTTTTTTTTTTACAAAGTAAGATGCCAATTACTTTTTATTTCTTTTAGTATGATTTCCCTAAATATAAATTTTTTCAAAATTTACCATTGAGCAAAGTGATGCACAAATACTACTCAAAGAAGACATTGAAGGGATTTCAATCCCATGTTTTTCACATGGATGGACATGATTAGTGTGATGCCCTAAATCCGGATCCCTAGACCAATTTCATAATGTGGCACACCATATCTATGAAATCCTACTCTCACAAATACTGTGCATTTTAATTATAACTTATAAAATTCACTAAAATTTAAAACTTTCATTTACTCCATTGATAACATCACCAATATTAAAACCAATAAAAATTCAAATCATCTGTACTAATCGGTATGATTATAACAGAGAATTTCAAACTCTTAAATTAAGTATGAGCACTTCATTTAATACGCATGCTAAACACTTTACTTTATAATTCCTTGAGTTGATTGTCAGTTTATTTATCTCTCTCTAATCTGCTAAACTTAATCGTCTTCACTTCTTGATCTGCAAGAAAAGTAAAGATAATGTAGGTTGAATGACGTACGCCCAATAGAGAGTACTTATTCTTCTGTGGATCATGTAATTATATACATACTGCATATTTACAAATTTAGTCACACAATTCCATATGCATATATCAACTTGAAAACCTTTAGCATTGTTTCATATATTACATATACATATTTCATTGAAAAGTTGGTGGCATGCATATAAGTGACTTCTATTCGATATGACACTTGATCCCTAGGTTCTAGAGGTGGCCTCCGTCGAACACAACATAGAAACAACATGATATGATCATATTTGTAGAAAATTCTTGTAAATCATATAACATGTCATTCACGTCATTTCGTTCCATAAGACATAACTCATAAACAAGTACACATAATATCCGACTTTTGAGTACTAAATCTAGAAATTAAACACCTTCCAGGAGGGTGATCAAAAGGTTTCTAGATTACCGTTTGATCACATAATATAACATGAGTCCATCGGTCTAGCACAACAGTTACCTTGACTATCATAACATATCACAACTATAGTTCCTACCATTTATTTCATGACAGTTTACAGTTTTTCTCAATGTAAATTCATTTCACATATTACATGCATAGTTGGAGTTAGTTCACATGAAGCTGCTTCTTCCTAAAATAACTCTACCACTCAAATTAACTTCCATCTTTTACTTTATCTTCTATAATATCTACTAGTTCACATCCATCCCTACTTTCTTTCCCATGATATCTATTAAATCTGCACGTTAAGTCACTCATTTAGTTAGTTTTCAACTTCCACCATCCCTTAGTGATTGAGATAGGATAGGACCTTAACATCAACGGTTAAAAAAATAAATTAACTAAGTAAACTACTAGTAAAATAATTAATAACTAGTGGTTAAGGTACATCCAATGTGTGTACTACTAATGAAAAGATATTAAAAATAATTAGTATAATTTTTGGTTGGAAAATAGTAATATAAAATAATTAAACTGTTGTAGTGTTTTCAAACAGTGGTAGTTTTTTTTTTTTTGTTAGAAGAGCGGTAATTAATTCAATAGATATGGAGTCGTTGTAAGGAGGTGAGTAGTCAAAATAATGTAATTCTCTTTAGAAGTAAGGGTAGATTGGACAACACGTTAATAATATTAGTTAATTAAATGGCTTTAAGGAAGAGAGGCCGAAAATTCGGCCTTTTACAATTAGTTAATATATTTCACGCTTTCACCAAATAAAAAAAAAAAATTATTACATTTGAGCAAATCATTCAAGGTCCGGTCACACCAGCAAAGCTGAAATCCGGTCAGACCATCAATCTGAAAAACCGGTCCTTCATTCCTCGCTCCTCTTTCATAAACTCCAGCTTCTCATCCAAACCCATTCCCCACTCCTTTCCAATTTCACTCCACAAAACCTCTAAAATCTTTCCCCCCAAAACACAGAGAAAAAAACAATAAAATTTTTCATCAATGGGTTCAACTTTGACCATGGCATCATCACCATCACCATCTTCCTTCCGCCACAGTAATCTAACCTCAAAGTTATATCACCCCATTTTCAATTTCAAACATCCTTCTTTTAGGCCTCTGAACAGTAGAAACTTCACCATTATCAAAGCTACTTCAGATTGTAATTCGAGTTCAAATCTAGTTCTAATTCCTCCAACCCAGATCCTTTAATTTCCAGTCTGAAAACGACCACTGCAGCCATAGTTTTTGCCGCCGCAGTTTTTGGAAAGTTCCACCAGTTGCCGGCCAGGGCCTGCCCTCCAGCACCACCACCAACTCAAGCAAATTCATCATTGACCCGTATTTTGGAATCCCATCCTGACATTGTTGATGTCTTCCAAGGCTCTCTCATGCTGATGCTCAAGAACGGTGAGTATGAGGACGTGTTGAAGACGTTGAGGAATCCCATCATGTCATTGTTTATGAATTAATTTCTGTAATTAAATACGAGTTTTCCAATCCGAATCAAGACGAGCAACATATAGTTATCTGCAAACTACGTTATCACCTTAGGTTGCATTTGCTCATGGATTAATTCTGTAATAAACACCAAAAGTTTTCCAAATCCAGATGAAGAAGAGAATACCTGCAAGGACTGATGCGGTGACCAGAAGAAGCCGTGGGTGGCCCAAGAGAGGAGGTGTGAATTGTCTGTCTGATCAGATGGGAGAAATTAGAGAAGGAGAGAATATGTAGTGAGAGTGAAAGCTTTAGAAATATACTTGAAAGTTTACAAATTACATTCTGAGTTTGATTGATTGATCACGACAACTATTTATTTCTTTGGAAAAAATCTGAGAGGAGTGAAGAGCAGCAGAAATTGAAGAAAAATTGTGCTAACTTTTTCTTTGCATTCAGGGTGTAAAAGTTTGATGGCTTTGGATTTTTCTTTCACTATGCAGTAATGCACACCCAGCTTTTTTAAAAGTCCTATCTAGAAACTTTAACAGTTACTTACTGCAAATATTTTTTGAGTCCTGATTACTAAAATGAAACTTTTCCTCTTCTAAAGTTCACTGTACTATATTACAAGACAAAAATGAAAAAGGAGAAAGGGAAAAGGTCATTGCAATTAGACATCTTAAAACACTTAAAGATTGATTGTAAAAAATCCTATGATACCTTTTGACTACCATTCCTTCAGTTTGTATCTCTCATTAAATATAATAGTTTAAATATTAAATATGTAATTATATTTAATTTAATGGTCCATAACACTTCTATTGCTTGTGAGTGTGATACCTGAAAGGGGCCATAGAATCTCCATAAAATTGCAACTTATGTATATTTATTGACTATTAATTTGATTTTCTTTTTATCTTGTTAGTCGTTACTAGCTAGGAGTTAGGACCCACAATAAAGAATAGAATGACAAAAGCATTGAAGAAAGCATTATCCCACATCGGGACAGACAGGAGACGGCAAGCCTTGTAATGCATATTTAAATATCCATGGAAACTACTTGGAAACATACTTACCTGGACGGGGTCAATGGGTGATCAAGAAGCCCCATGGCCTAAGTTGGTGACCTCCATTGCACTTGGGAGGGGTGCCCGCCTAAGGTCAGCCCAAGTTGGTTGAGCCTACGTCATAATTTGTAGTAGAGGGGGCCTGCGTTCGCGCGGCTCCTGCCCAATTCTTAATTCTAAAATATTTTCTTGTAACTTTGTGGGCTTTGAGCACCCGTCTCTCAGAAATTTCATAAAATGGGCTTTCTAGAAATCCCCAATGGCCAATCCTCGCATGAATTGATAAGGATCCAATAAGTCCAACATTAATTCCTTCAGATGTGTCAATTGGGCAAATACGCCCATAGTGACTGGGATGGATATCTCGTATCCGAAAATTAGCAGTTCGCCCTGTTAGTCCTCCAGGGCCCAAATAACTCAATTTTCTCCCATGAACTATTTGTGGCTCTTAATTGCCTGGGAGAGCCTATGGCTCCAAATCATGAGAGTTAATTACTTCCTTCTCAAAATATCCTTCCATTAAATGGAGTATGAGCCCCTCGGGTACTGGTTGGCTAGCTGTGGGATCACCTCATTAGACCCCAGGTCATGCCCAATTCTTAATTCTAAAATATTTTCTTGTAACTTTGTGGGCTTTGAGGCTCTTAATTGCCTGGGAGAGCCTATGGCTCCAAATCATGAGAGTTAATTACTTCCTTCTCAAAATATCCTTCCATTAAATGGAGTATGAGCCCCTCGGGTACTGGTTGGCTGGCTGTGGGATCACCTCATTAGACCCCAGGTCGTGTGGTCGAATCTGCCTCTGTTAACTTCTCTGGCTTCTTGGTGGGGCAGGGGCCAGGGCCCAGTGGGATTAGTCAGGTGCCAATGTATCCGGATACCCACCGAAGGAAAAAGAAAAAATGGAGTATGACTAAATACATTAAAAGAGCATGATTAGTGATTAATTAGCTTTACAGTAAATAAATTACATTAAATGGAGTATAACTATTTAGCTTTACAGTAAATAAATTAGGTTATATTCAATAATAACCTACATTAAATAAGGGTATCTTAGAGAAATTACAAATTAACTACATATATATTCATCAATTGAAAAATGGACTACAATTTAAGATGGATAAAGAAGGAAAACAAGTTTATCAAAGAAGGAAAACAAGTCTAGAGCATTTTAGAGAAATTACAAATTAACTACATCAATATTTTTCAATTGAAGATTGGATTATAATTTGAGATGAATGTAAAAAGAAAAGAAGTCTACAAAATGGGATGGAGGGAGTATAGATATCAATTTCTTGTTGGAAGAAATTATGTGAGTTTAGATGTCGGAGAGCACACATGGAAGGCAGCTTTAACAAGAAAAAACCAATAATATCATTATTCTATTTTGTCAATTATTTAACCAAGTAACAATCTATATGCCATAACTTATTCAATATGATTTCATCAAGGCAAGATATATTAAATAACAAAAATCAAAATATCCTGGTAATCTAAGGACCTTTTGCTTCTTTGCATAGTAGAGTTAAAGTTTAGGAATAATCAATCCCCTTTTGATGCTTACTAGAGATCCCAAGGGAAATACCAGCGAATGCATTTGGTCTGGAGGTCTACCTTTTTAACACTCAGATCACGTCACGATGAGACAACATATGGTAAAGGTTTGAAATCCATAGGTCCTTAATACAAACTACAAGAAACCCAAGTCCCATTTAAAATTGAATAGCTACAAATGTAGAAATAATCACGCCCGTGACATCCATCCCTAATAAAGATCTCGGTGGCTCTGGTGGATTCTCAAATCTTTCATATAAGTTATGAAGGAATTGGCGGATGGAATCACGACTAAGATCAAGAAGGAACTGTTCAGAAATGAAGAGGGTATGCATCGTAGTCCATCATTTGGTCCAGTTCCAGCCTTCACATTCAATTTGTAGGCAATCAGGCACTCAGCATTAATCAATACAACTCCAAAATAAAATAGGATCAAAAGGCATTCGCAACTCGGAATTAACTTAATTCATACTTACCTCTAAATATGTCAATCGATCGAATCTTACCCAGATCCAATGTATTTTGGATAGGATCTGGGTTTAATTTCTCAAACTTAGATTTCACTCGGAGTCAAATTCTATCTGTAGGTAAGAAAGTTTTGGATTTGGATTCGGTCTAATATTCTGTGATCCAAATCCAAATAAAACCTTATCTAGAGGCGCACACGCACATATATATATATATTGGAGCCAATGAACAAAGTTGGTGAGGTACAAAGCAAAATTTAGAGTGGTGCCTCATCTGAGGTCTAGACAAAACCTAAATGAATTACAGCCCATGCCACAACTTGTGTATTATTAGGCACCAACTTAGAGCTGATTGTAAAAGTCCGTAGCACAATAACTGTTAGGATGGACAAAATATATGACAATTACATGCACTTATGGAGCAAACCATGCCTTACTGTTGCTAATCCCCCAATGTTAAACTATTTCTTTTCAACCATCAATACCAACACATACAACTTTGAAATGAAGAATTGTTAGTGTTTATATTTAGAAGTGGCAAAATGGATATATGAATCATAATTGGTTTCATATAAATGGATCATGAATTAAATGGTCCAATCCGTTTGAATCCATATAATAAATGGTTGTATATGGATTGGATCCAAATGGATGATGGATATCCAATTTTCCATTTAAAATTCATTTAACTAACACAACTAATTTCTTTAACTAACACGCAGCTTAAAATGACACTCCTAAGTTAATTAATAGGATGAGTTTTGATAACTAAGAAGAATAAAAACAGAAAAAATGGAAAAAGAAAATAAATAAAGCATGTAAAAATTTGGAATACGCGGATTGAGAAGAAACCTTTGACCGCATGAGTTGGAAGAGCTGAATAGCGTCTTTGGACTTGGAGTCACTACAAGAAAATTGCGTTTATGTGACAGGCGAAAGTCGTCACTAAAAATTCAGAAGTCGTCACAAAAAAAGTCAGTGACGACTTTTACTGCTGTCACAGAGCTGTCACTAGTTCTATGTCACAAAAGGGGGTCCATGTGACGACTTTTGAAAGTCGTCACAAACGATTTCGCTTTTGTGATGACTCTTGTCGTCACTCATTGTTGTACATTGTGTGACGACTTTTATTGTCACTAAGCTGGCTAAATTCTTGTCATAGTCAACCCTTGGAGTTGTCACATTATGCTTCCGTTCAGTGACGATTTTTGTTGTCATTGTTTTCCATCCATAAAAAGTGACGACTTTCTAGTGTCACTAGTAAAACTTGTTGGCAGTGACAACTTTTTTATTGTCATTTATTTTTTGTAAAAAGCAATAAGCTAATGTTAATTACGCAACATAGCTGCCAACAATCACAAAATGTTCATTGAGTAGCAAGGAGAAAAAAAAAGCCAACATACGAAAAGAAAACCAACATTCATTTCCAATAGAAGATCAACCCAAATACATATATATATATATAAATGTTGCCTCAAATGAGTCATAAACCATGCACAATCCAAAATAAGCCATTCAGTTACAATACTAGTGATTTCCCATCCACAATAGAGAGTAGTAAAAGTTCTATACAAAAATATGAGCACGATTCCCATCTAGAACAAAACATGAGCACGATAGGCCTTGTAGTCTTCAATTCAAAAACCATCTTCATAGCAATGACTGGCTTCTTCTTCTTGGGAATCGTGTTAGAACCTACACGTTACCAAAATTGAAGCAATGAGCACTGGTGTTAAAACTGGAACTACACTTCTAGATAGGCACCATATTATAAAAACTAATGTCACTCTAATTTGAAATTATAGCAATCTAAGTAAACTGCTTAACACAAAAATAAAGTGAAATTATATATATTGAATAGTAAGCAAGAACAAACCATTGACAGTTAATTGCGTACTACGAAAGTATACAACTAATCTATTTCTCTATTGAATCTTTCTTGTGGACCAAGAATAAAAGCGTAGCTTGATAAAGGCACTATTAAACTTTGTACAACTATAAAATCTCGAAAGTTACCCAAAGTATAAATCAAACAACATTGTTGTGATTATTATTCTGCATTTTCATGAAAGGCATATCTCTGGAAACCGATAAAAGTCTTGGACCTGGGCTGGTATTGGAAGAGACTCTTTATTGCAGAGTGGAAGCTATTATAAAGGTCTTGTCTAATTTTGTATTGATGAACCTAAAAGGTATGTCAATCGACTAGGGAAAGAGAACTACCACTTACAGTTTAATATTTATCGATAATCTCTCTTCACAAGCTGATAAATTTGATATCCTGCTCCATTTACTGCAGATCCTCAAGCAGAACATTTCTTGAGATTGTCTACAAAACTATACAAGGATTTAGCTCGAATGGCAAAACTCCTTATAGCCCCTAGAGGTTCAAAGCAAGTTTTGCCAAGCCTCAAGTATCAGAAGCTGGTAGAGATTACCTGCAGGCAGCTGACAGCTCCTCTCTACAAGTTTATGGAACAGCTACAAAAGGTACGAGGCACTGACTTAGTTAAGCGTTTACATTCTGAGTTTCTGGTTGTTAAGACTACAGAGCTTTCAGTAAATTGGGTCATCTTATGTCATTGACAAACTTGTGCAGGATCAGCAAGAGAGCTGGAACAACAAAGCAATGGCGAGCAAAATCAAAAGGGAAAACAAATGCATCCCAGAGTTGATTTTCCAGATAGAGGACTATGAAAAGTATCTCATTCAACTCGGCAAGGCAGCCAAACTGAATTTATTGAGGCAGGCCAAGCGGAGTACTTCGAGGGACTTCAAGATATTAGACCCCAAAGACTTCGTCAGGGAAGAAGAAGAAGAAGAAGAAGGTGATCCTACTAATGAAACAGAAGAGAATGAGGGCAATGGTGCAGAGAGTGAATCATCTGAAGAATCGGGCGATGAAGAAGAAGGAGAAGAGGGAAATGGTGGAGCAAACAATAACGAATTATCCCTCGAACATGATGTTCCAAAGGCTGCAGCGGATTCTGGAGCAGACGGTGAAGATGAAGCAGGCCTTTCAAATGGACAAAGATCGAAGAGGAGAAGGGTCGTAGAGGAATCATCCTCAGACGAAGAGATGGAGACAGGCCAAAGTTTAGCATTTTAAGATGGAAATTGAACAATGAAGCATTCATATTCACAATGACTAGTGCTAAATAGGAAATGCCGGTGTTATTCTTGGGACCCATCCAAGAAATATACATTTTCATCAAAAGACCAGAAAACGCAATACTATATCTGTGGTAGGGAAAAAAAATATATAATTACAATTTCTCGATAATCCATGTAAAGTCAAAACACTTGAAGTTATTAGAAAGAAAGCTATGAAATTCAGAGGCAGTCCTGATATGCTAATCAGATTTACAAGTTCATCAACCAAAACTTGAGACAGGGATAGGGAAAGATAAAATGCAGCAATGAGCATTGAACGAATGCCCTGTTACGGCCTGCTGTTAGACCACTTGGGCATTTCAACAAACAGTAAACGAACATGAAAAATTCCAGCAATTCTTTGCTCAAATGAAGCCACGGTTGGCCCCAAAATCATCAGAAGTACAAGGGATTTCAAATTCAATCATGATATAACATGCGCATGCTAAAATTTGAACAATCAACGGGGCAATTGCAATAAACGAAGCCATGGCAGACATGCTTAGAGGACTTGGGAAGGAACTGAAATTCAAAGAAAAAGGGGCGACTTATAGTGCTCTTACTTGAGCAGTGGCGACGGCGATTATGACGAAGCCGAAGACGGTGAGTTGGAATTGGAAGATGACTAGGTCTGACTTCGTCCGAGAGCCTTCATCTAGTGTTACAGAGAACGGCAGCAGCCCAGGAGGTTGTGCGCGGTGTTGGCGATGGCAGACAGCAGCAGAGCGGACGCGGACTGGTGGTGACCTGGTTCTTCCTCCTCTGTCCGTTGCCGTGTCTTTCTCTCCTGATCTTCCCGTCAGCCGCCACTCTTCCTTCACTCTGTTTTTTTTCTTTTCACGCTCAAGGCCTCCCTTCCAAGAACCCTAGCTGCTTCTCTGCTCTTCTGTTTCTCTTTTTCTCCTCTAAAACCTAGCCGCCCTTTCTCAGGCTTCCCCCTCAGCTTTTCTTGCTCACTTGTGCGCCGCCCTTTTTTTCTCCTCTATTTTGTTCTTTTTTTCTTGTTTTGTTCTTTTCCCTCTGTTTTGTTCTACTGCCAAAGCCCTCCTCTATTTTCCTTCACCTGAGCTGGTACTAAAGAGCTCGACGCGGTTGCGGGTCAATAGGGGAGAAAGGGTTATCGTCAGTGGTGAAGGAAAGGCTGAAGAATAAAGCTCAAGTTGCTGGGTAGCGGACTTCAGCGGCTGATGGTGGTGGATAGCGGCGGACTTCAGCGGCTAACGGTGGCGAGCGGCATTTCGAATCTACGGGAAGGAAGGGTTAGTTCACCATAGGAAGGAAAGACTGAGAATGAAATTTGTCTAAGTGTTGGAAGAGAGAAGCGGCGAGACTTTTGTTTGTGTGTGAACAACCAAAAACGACGTCGTTTTGTAGAGATTTCAGCCACCCGCCTCGCGCCTCTTTCAGATTTCAGACTGGCGCTCTTTTTTTTTTGGCATCTAAGCACATCTTTGAGATTCCAGGATTCACACCTTTAGCTTCATACATTTTTTTTCTTTTTTTTTTCCCTGGTCAAATTTTTTTTTCAGGTTTCTTTTTTCATACTTAATCTCTTTTTTTTTTCCTTAATCTCATCTATAAATATCAAATAAATTATTTGATATTGGTTTCTTTTTTGTGCATGTATATATATATATATGTGTGCTTGTTTGTGTCTATATACATCTTTTTGGGTTTGGACAACTCAATATACAAATTATTTAAGAAATTACCTTACAATAAAACTTACACAATAAAACATGTTTCAAAAATTTAACATGCATAGAATCGCTTATATACAGTATAGCACTTCTTACTCATGCTTATACTACTCTTTGTCTATTACTTAGTTTTTATAATAAATTAAAAGAAACATGTAATCAAATATTCTGTTAAATGTGTGGCAACTCTCAATCTTATTGCACAACAGATATTTTACTGAATAATTTTAATTTCGTATATACCCATTCCATATGAAAATAATTATTACTTATGATGTATTACACGTTATACTAATCTTTCACAGTGCTAACATTAGACTACAAATTATATTCAATTACACTTTTTCAAATTATTTCAGTTATTGATTTTTGGGGGTTGTTATAAGGAATAATAAACAATTCGTGAAAACATTTTTATGCTCAGACATGTCTATTATGTCAACTTAGCAAAAATTACAAATATCTAAAAATAGTTTGTTATTATATCATTTGCATTTTGCTAATACGTAATGAATAGGGGCTAAATTATAAAATTAGGGTGTCATATCTTCGGTGCTTTTGCTCATATAAAAGAATTGGAGGCTAAATAATAAAATTAGGGTGCCATAGTAGAATTAGTGAAATTTGATGAAAATACTATAGAATTGCTTATATACAGTATAGCACTTCTTACTCAAGCTTATCTTACTCTTTGTCTATTACTTAGATTTTATAATAAATTAAAAGAAACATGTAATCAAATATTCTGTTAAATGTGTTACAACTCTCAATCTTATTGCACGACAGATATTTTACTGAATAATTTTAATTTCGTATATACCCATTCCATATGAAAATAATTATTACTTATGATGTATTACACGTTATACTAATCTTTCACAGTGCTAACATTAGACTACAAATTATATTCAATTACACTTTTTCAAATTATTTCAGTTATTGATTTTTGGGGGTTGTTATAAGGAATAATAAACAATTCTTGAAAACATTTTTATGCTCAGACATGTCTATTATGTCAACTTAGCAAAAATTACAAATATCTAAAAATAGTTTGTTATTATATCATTTGCATTTTGCTAATACGTACTGAATAGGGGCTAAATTATAAAATTAGGGTGTCATATCTTCGGTGCTTTTGCTCATATAAAAGAATTGGGGGCCAAATAATAAAATTAGGGTGCCATAGTAGAATTAGTGAAATTTGATGAAAATACTATAGAATTGCTTATATACAGTATAGCACTTCTTACTCATGCTTATCTTACTCTTTGTCTATTACTTAGTTTTTATAATAAATTAAAAGAAACATGTAATCAAATATTCTGTTAAATGTGTTACAACTCTCAATCTTATTGCACGACAGATATTTTACTGAATAATTTTAATTTCGTATATACCCATTCCATATGAAAATAATTATTACTTATGATGTATTATACGTTATACTAATCTTTCACAGTGCTAACATTAGACTACAAATTATATTCAATTACACTTTTTCAAATTATTTCAGTTATTGATTTTTGGGGGTTGTTATAAGTAATAATAAACAATTCATGAAAAAATTTTTATGCTCAGACATGTCTATTATGTCAACTTAGCAAAAATTACAAATATCTAAAAATAGTTTGTTATTATATCATTTGCATTTTGTTAATACATAATGAATAGGGGCTAAATTATAAAATTAGGGTGTCATATCTTCGGTGCTTTTGCTAATATAAAAGAATTGGGGGCTAAAAAATAAAATTAGGGTGTCATAGTAGAATTAGTGAAAGTTGATGAAAATACTGTAGTATACAGTGATGCAAAAAGTTGTCACAAAATTGGAATCGGGTAGACTTTCAATGACAACAAGTTATGTTGTCACTGTAGAGAGAGCGTTTGTGACGACTTTACTTGAGTTGTCATAAATTCATTTCCCACGGCATCAAATGAGATGCGCGCCAACTATTTCGTGACGAGTTGAGAATGACAACTTCCAATGTTGTCACTGATTATGCTTGTGCTGTACTCATCTGTGATGACACCTAATGTCGTCACTGAATTAGGTTATCTGTGACAAGATTTTTGTTGTCACATAAATTTTTGTCACTGAAAAATATATTTCTTGTAGTGAGTATTTACTCAGCATCATAAGAAACAGTAGTACTACCAAAACATGCTGGGTTTGCTCGTTGCCTTCTTAAATGGATTTAGATGGATTGCATGGGTTATCCACTTAAAACCATCAAACCAATTGGTTTTATTTGGATGTCCATTAATGTCCATCTAAATTTTTTTAGTAATCCAAAACCATTTAAGTGAGATGGATATGGATGGTTAAATGGATATGGATAGAAATTGCTACCTCTACTTATGTCTAAATATACAAGTCAAATATGAAACATCAAAAGAAAGATATGAAAACTGATGTACCAATCCAGAAAACTTAAATACACAAGTTAAAGATGAAACATCAAAACAAGATGAAAAATGAAGTTCAAATCCCAAAAATTCTAAGCCAAAGTTTTGAGTGCCAGTCATCAACGATTGATCAAAAATTACTAATGAGCAACTTTTGATCAAACTTTTATTTCAAGCTATTATTCTTACATCAATTGCTATCACCATGGAGAAATGGTATTTGGACTACAGTATAAACCTCTGTTGGGAGTTGGGATGCGTCATACCTCTGTTGCTATCACCTCAGTTGGGACGCGTCATACTTCCACATAAATGTTATTTTAGAAGCCTTACTGCCCGGACTTGAGTGTTTCACATTAAAGACTTCTGCGCCTCGATCTGGTGGACAGTCAACTGCTTCAGAGGTATCCAGCTCGCAACTGATTAGCCGCTGGTCTTTGCCCAGACTACTGCTAAGTTCCCTAGCCTTTTCTAGTACGAATTGACATATATAGGTAAGAAAATGATCAACAAAGGAAGGTTAGTACATTGGTCGAGTTAATCTGCGTAAATATGCTATGCAATCAAACAATATTTTTAATGTGCACAAAAGTTATTTAATTTGCATGCTACAAATCATACGTCCACATGATTGCAGTTTGAAGACATCGATAAAGAGGGTATCACTAAATTTATATATTAATAGGTAAGAACAGCTTACCTTACTCTGTCTGTCATGAATAGCCATGTCCTGCACAAGAATAATTCCATTAGGAGGTATAGTTTGAAAAGAAAAATTAAAGGGGAGATTATAGATTCAAAAGAATATTTATTGAACTAGATGATGGATAGAAGACCAAACCTCGACCGGTAGCTCATCCGTAATCTTCGTCTGCAAAAGAATTGAAACTCAAAAACGCATGCACAGAGAATAGAGAAAAGGGTGGGGTGTAAAAACCCACGTCCTTGCTCATTTTTTTAGTTTATTTTGCTCAATTAATTACAAAGGCAAAATTACTATGGGTGAAAAAATAATAATAATAATATAAATTTATTAGTAGGATAGGGTAGAGGAGTAATTAGGGTTAGTAAGGAGATGAGACAGAATAAGAGTTCATAATAAACTAAGGCTCTTATCTAAACCACCTGTTAGTGGGAAGTGCCAGGGTTTAGGATTTTTATCAAAACAATAGAGAGAAAAATAACATCATTCCTACCTTTCCCTTGTCTGCCTCCCTTAGAGCAAGAATCGACTAAGAATAGAGAAGAAAGAGAAGACGTCGTCATCGAACAAGCGAACAACTAAGCGCCAAGACCAGTACGACACAAGTTTAGAAGGCCTAAGGTAGTTCCACTCGAGCAGCCAGACAAAGGTAGGTGGTACTTACCCTTCTGAGATTTCAAAAGTTTAAAGTGAAATTTTTTTCATCGATTAAATTTTTATGTGTTAATCTGAATTGTTTTTTATTAAATGATTTACTTAAAAAGGCAAAATTACTATGGGTGAAAAAATAATAATAATAATATAAATTTATTAGTAGGATAGGGTAGAGGAGTAATTAGGGTTAGCAAGGAGATGAGACAGAATAAGAGTTCATAATAAACTAAGGCTCTTATCTAAACCACCTGCTAGTGGGAAGTGCCAGGGTTTAGGATTTTTATCAAAACAATAGAGAGAAAAATAACATCATTCCTATCTTTCCCTTGTCTGCCTCCCTTAGAGCAAGAATCGACTAAGAATAGAGAAGAAGGAGAAGGCGTCGTCATCGAACAAGCGAACAACTAAGCGCCAAGACCAGTACGACACAAGTTTAGAAGGCCTAAGGTAGTTCCACTCGAGCATCCAGACAAAGGTAGGTGGTAGTTACCCTTCTGAGATTTCAAAAGTTTAAAGTGAAATTTTTGTCATCGATTAAATTTTTATGTGTTAATCTGAATTGTTTTTAATTAAATGATTTAGTTGACTGTTTAACCAAGTTCTATTTTGACTACACAAAAAAATGGACCATGTGACTTATTTGAAACTTCTTGATATGTTATTATATACCAAATGAGTTGTATCTTTTATGAAATCAAGAACTATGCGAGTGACATGTGAAATGAATTTATGTCAAGAAAAACTCAAAACAGTCATGGAATAGACGGTAGGGGCTATAGTCCTATCTAATGGTCATGGTAGTCTGGTATAGAGTCCGGCCGATTGACAAGGTCATGATAGTCTGGTATAAAGTCCGGCCGATTGACCATGTATGTAATAAGATCAATCGGTAGTCATGAAACCTATTGGTCGCCCATCTAGAATGGGTTTAATCTCTAAGCTGAGTACTCAGTAGCCGGTCATTACATGTACTTGTTATGAGTTGATATGAAATGATTTATGAACCGATATGAAGAGACTTATAAATTGATATGAAATGATTATGACTTTATGATTTTTCACATATAGTTATCAATAAGATGCTTTTAAATTATTTATCACTCGTTACTACTGATTGTTTTATAAACAACATTACTTTCATGATTATGGATGTGAACGGCGTGCAAATGATTTGATTTATATCTATATATGTACCTATAAAGTTATGAGTGCATGGTCCAACAGAGGGATAGATATTACCTATTGAGCGACTTGTCGCTTAACCCAATTTTTATCATATTTGCAGATTTTGAAGAGTATTAGTTGATTTACGTAGAATATCCTGAGGATGACTTTTATTAGTTTCTAAGTGAACAGAAGTTAGCAAGCTAGCTACTTCTAGTTGTTAGTTTTATTTACTTTTGTTTCCACTATTTCAACCAGAGAATAAATGTACGAACTTATTGGATATTCGTAGACTATCCTTCATATGAGATTTGTACCGTACTTTTTCTAGTTATATTATTTAGTACTTTTAAAGTTTAGTATAGTATGATGTTGCCTTGTATTCTTGAGTGAGACTTGAGGATACGGCGGATGTCACGTGGCTGGCACGTGCGGGCTCGGGGCATGACATTTTTAGTGGCATCAAAGCCTGGGTTCGAAATAACACCATAAGATAGAATAGTTTAAAAAATGAATAGTAGTAATTAGTAAATTAAGCTTGAAAAGATTTGTGTACCTTAGAGAAGAAGAAATCAGGAATAATAGTGTTCCATCTGGCCTTGTAAGAGATGGCCGAACCGGTACATGATGAGCATCAGGATTGCGACTGTCCAGTTCATGTGACAGGATGCGATGTGGCCCGTCTTAGGAAGAGACAGAGATTCTATAGGGACAGGTACCTTGAGGAGTTAGAGATAGCCATGGATAGAGCTAGAAAGGCTCATACGTTGGCTGATCGAGTAGCTAACCAAACGCACGAGATCTCGACGTTAATAGTGTTGAGGGAACACATGAGACAGAACATGGAAGGTTGGCGTGGGGAGGCCCTCCGTCTACAGGAGGAGGTCAATAAATTGAAAGCGGAAATAGAAATGCAGAAGGAACTAGCTGATATGTATAATGAAGGATCTGAAGAAGTAACTTCCTTACTTCAAAATCGAGATACGGAGTACCAAACTTTAGCAGTGAAATATGAAGAAAGGAGGCGGCGTGTGATGAACTGGATAGATGACCACCAACCCCTTGCACCCCAAATGCCTGGGTGGAATCACCTGTGGCCTGATAGTGACGTGGAACTAGATGTCGACCCCGAAGAGGATCCTGAGAACATGCCCGTAGAAAACCATCAGGGGGAAAATGGAGTTGAGGATCAGGACGGTGCCGAGGGAGGTGTAGGAGACGGAGCAGTTGTGGATGCAGACCCACCAGCGGATGAGCCGTAGAGTTGGTCTAAGAGAGATTCTATTTAACGATTCATTTATTTTATTAGTCTTAGGGGATACTATTTCAAGAACATTAGTAGGTTGGTGAGTGATTGTTCGCATTAATTAGTCTTTCTATCCAATCGTAGATTATAATTAGACGGATTGGACACTAGATTCGTTAGATATTTCTAGAATAAGTTAGAATATTGACTTCGATGTGTAAGAAGTCAACTGTTCTTTTCATCTTGAGTTAGTGAATAAAATCTCTGTTTTAAATTTTTTTAATTTATTTATTCACCTATTTTATTTTATGAGGTAGTATGCATAAAATATACAAGTAGATAACTTTAGTTGTGTCGTCTTAAAAATATATATTCATATATATATATAATAATAAATAAGAATAGAATACTTACTTTAGTGTGAAACTTATCTGTTTGATTTAGGAAATGGCACCAAATACTAGACGTGGCGGAAATCACAATAGCAACCCTAATGGTGAGAACGACCACGGTAATCGTAACCAAGAACCACATCAACGAAATAATAATCAGAATATGGGTTACCAAAGGGCTGGATCAAGTCGGCATCAACCTTACCTGATGTTACCCGCAGAATTAGTGACTGCACTAACCGGGGTAGCCCAAACATTACAAACCCAGACACAATTAGCACAGATTCAAACTATTCAAACCCAGAATCATGGACAAAGGGGAACTCAATCATATTATGAGAAAATGAAAAGGGTCCATGTCCCTATCTTTGATGGAACTCCTGACCCGAATTTAGCAGAAAAGTGGTTAGATGAAATAGAAAATAATTTTGCACTTTTGCAAGTGCCGGAGGAGATGAAACACCTAATCATCAAACCCTTTTTGGTAGGAGAAGCCAATAAGTGGTGGGCAACTCTGGAACCTACCGTCGCCCCACCAGTAAGTTGGACAAAATTTAGAGAGGAGTTCCTGAAATACTTTTTTCCACCGGCTGTACGGATGCAGAAAATATATCAGTTTGAAAATTTGAAACAAACTCCAGAAATTTCTGTGGTGCAGTATTCGAATAAATTCATGGCATTAGGAAGGTTTGTCCCATCAATAATGGCAGATGGGGAGTTGAAAACGTATAAGTTTATAAGGGGGTTGTCGAGTAGAATTCAAACTAAGGTGAACACCTCTTATACTCGTACGTTTAATGATGTGTTGGACGCCAGCGTTAAAGCTGAGGCTGATTGCAAAAGATTAGATGAAGAGGGTAGGAATAAAAGACCTAAACTAGGGAATGAACTTGCAGTGGTGAGAGCACTGAAACCTTGCAGACCGTTTCGCTTAATTAAAAAAAGTCATGGGCCACCACCGAAGATAACTGGAGGAAACTCATTTTCTGTGTGCAAAACTTGTGGAAAGATGCATCGGGGAGAATGCCGGCTTAAGACAACTTTTTCCACGTGTAAAACTTATGGGAAGATATACCGAGGAGAATGTCGAGTTGGAGCAGGAGCTTGTTTTGAATGTGGACAGCAGGGGCATAGGGATATGAATTGTCCAAATAGGAAGGTAGAAGGAGATAAGAGTGGTAATCTCACTGATAAGAAGCCAAAAGTTAACGCGAGAGTGCATGCCATGACCGATGTTAGGGCGGAGGTGGCAGGCGACGTGGTCACAGATACTCTTCTAATTAATTCCGTGTCTGCATACGTGCTATTTGATTGTGGAGTTAGTCTCTCTTTTACAAAGTACTTGTGCATGTCTCTTGAATGGACGAACCACCCCTATCGAGTGGCTGATCCAAGAAATAGAATCTTAGTGTCTCATACTAGGTATCCAAACTGTAGTGTGAAATTGGATGATAGAAGATTAGAAGTGGATCTAGTACAAATAAATATGAGTGATTTTGATATTATCCTACGAATGGATTGGTTAACTAGACATTTTGCACAAATTGATTGTAGGAAGAAGAGGGTGTTATTCATGAAATCGAATGAGAAGGATTTCTCTTATCAAGGAAATGTTGGTGACAGAAAAATTTATAAGTTACCTCTTCTATCTGCCATGTAAACGTATTGGGCAATAAGAAAAGGGTGTAAGACATATTTGGCTTATGTTCTAGACACGGGAAAAGAGGAGATGCATTTAGAAAAGATTTCGGTGGTGAAGGACTTTTCTGACATGTTCCCAGAAGACCTTTTTGGTCTACCTCCGAATAGAGAAATAGCGTTTGAAATAAATGTTATACCTGAGGCGACTCCTATATTTAAGGCCCCCTATAGAATGACGCCTGCAGAATTAAAGAAACTTAAGAAGCAATTACAGGAACTACTAGATAAGAAATTCATTAGAGCTAGTGTTTCCCCTTGGGGTGCACCAGTACTCTTTGTAAAGAAGAAAGGTGGTAGCCTGAGATTGTGTATCGATTATAGGGAGTTGAATCGAATCACAATAAAGAACAAATACCCCCTTCCAAGGATAGATGATCTTTTTGACCAACTGAAGGGAGTTAAAGTATTCTCTAAGATAGATTTGAAATCTGGATACCATCAATTAAAGATTAAAGCCGAAAACATCCAAAAAAGTGCATTTCGTACGAGATACGGGCACTATGAGTTTTTGGTGATGCCCTTTGGATTAACTGATAGGGTGTCAATTGTTAGTAATTTTATTGTCAATTTTCTCTGTGACCTTGCCAAATATTGCTTTAATTGTGACATATAATTATATTTGGTATTTGAATCCAATTTCAGAAAGTGGAGCAGAAACCTTCTTGAGAAGATTACTCCACACTTGAGATTCTAAAAGCTTTACACAACTGGCCCACATGGTACAAAACCAACGGATTTCGTTTCCTTGTGCTTATGAAGAATTGAATTGTTATGATGCAGTTCACTAGCAATAGGAAATGAAAATAAGAAATTTGGCAAGCCAACATCTCAATTTGGTAAGGACCGCGAAGAATTAGTTATTGTCTAAAGATGATGTGCCTTTTGTTTGCTTTCTTGTGGTCATGTGCATTTGGTCAAAGGAAGCCCGACAAACAAAAGTTGGCTTTTGCTTTTGTTTTCGGTGGGATTGATTAGGTAGAAAAAGAATGTTTTCTTTTGTGGACAAGGGTGTGAATTTTTATAGATTGGCTTGTTTTTATGTTTGGGGAGCTTCTGGCATGAGGGAGATTTTTCTCTCCGAGGAGACTACAAAGTAGAATAGGAGTCTTGGTTTTGGAGAAGAGAACTTGTTCCTTCTCTTGTCGTGTAGTGTGCGGTTTTTCTTCAAAGAGTCTACGGAGACTCAAAGTTTCATTCTAAAATATTAGTGACTTATTTATGTCTTTGAATTCAATTGAATTACGTGAAAATTTTCTTATGAGGCGTGGCTAATTTTCTCATCTAGTCAAGGATCAACGCGAAAACGCAGTCCCAAATATATGTGAGATCTAATTAATTTTACGTGTTCCTTAATTTGTTAATATTTGCATGTTTTCTATTTTAATTTTCATGAGATTATTTTGTTAATTGGATATCAAGGGCCCGATGTGCAATTTGACTTATCAATCTCCTATCAAATTAATCAATTAAATCCGTAATTGTTGAATTGGTTAATATTAGTGGCAACTAGTATTTTCACATACTAGGGAAACGTGCAATCTGATTTAAATAACCCTCGTAGCATGTTATTAATTTGGGTTAGGCTTTTCTAGTTTTTAAGGCAATTAGGAAATTAATTCCTACGGTCGTACCTAGGAGTATTTCCTGGTTAGGAGTAATCAACGGTCGTACCTTGGTTATCAATAAATTAAGGAAAAACTGGTCGTCAGAGTTTATCGGCGACTATAACTAACCTGTTAATAAAATTAAGTGAACTTTCTTTGTATCAATGATCGGATGAATGGACTGTGTCTGCGTAATTGTATCCTTGACTAGAATTTATTTATTATTTATTTAATTACTATTTACATTCGTATTAATTAATTGTTTATTTTTGGTTAAATTGTTTAATTATTTCTAGTTTATTTCTAATAAAAATCCCCCGTGTCCCGAACTTGAAAAGAATCGAATTTTTCTCAATCTCTGTGGATTCGACCCTGCTCACTACTATAGACAGAAAATTTATTTTTCTTGAGCAGGTATTTATTATTGCACAGACTCGACACCTGTCATTAACCAATGTTTCGACAGCCTTTACGGATCTAATGAATCGTGTATTCAAACTGCAACTAGACCGTTTTGTGGTGGTGTTTATTGATGACACTTTAGTGTACTCTCCAAATGAAAAAATTCATGCTGCCCACCTTAAGGAAGTCTTAGAGATACTAAGAAGAGAGAAATTGTACACTAAGTTTAGTAAATGTGAATTTTGGTTGAAGAGTGTGGCCTTCTTAGGACATGTGATATCAGCTCAAGGGGTGTCCGTTGATCCAAAGAAGGTGGAAGCAATTGTAGACTGGCCAAGGCCCACTAATGTAACTGAAGTGAGGAGTTTCTTAAGGTTGGCCGGCTATTATCAAAATTTGTAGAAGGATTCTCTACCATTGCTATGCCTCTTACTAGGTTGACTCAAAAAAGAGCAAAATTTGAATGGACAGATAAATGTGAAACGAGTTTCTAGAGGTTAAAGGAGAAACTAGTGTCAGTTCCAGTACTTACCCTACCCTCTGGAACGGAAGGATTTGTGATTTATAGTGATGCCTCTAAAAATGATTTAGAATGCGTTTTGATGCAAAATGGGAGAGTAATTGCTTATACTTCCCGCCAACTAAAACCGTACGCACAGAATTATCCCACGCATGATTTGGAATTGACGGCAATAGTGTTTGCGTTGAAAATATAGAAACATTACTTATATGGTGTGCAATGTGAGATTTTCACCGATCACAAGAGTCTCAAATATCTCTTTACTCAAAGGGAATTAAACATGAGGCAGAGAAAGTGATTAGAATAGATTAAAGATTATGATTTGACAATCAGTTACCATCCGAGTAAGGTAAATAAGGTAGCAGACGCCCTCAGTAGGAAGTCAAGGGTATTAAGAGAACCCACGGTAAAGGATCAAATGGAGAATTTTGAAGTGGAAATGGTGGACTCTACGATTCAAATGCTAGCTGTCTTAGTGGTCACGCCTATTTTAATAGATAGGATTAAAGAAGCACGACATTCTGATGACGAGTTTGCAAAGATTAAAGAAAAACTTAGAGTGGAACCCTTCGATAGGAAATTGAAAAACGTTGGGAGTTTGTGGAAAGATGGTAGATTATGTGTGCCAAGGAATGAAGGATTGAAACAGAAATTGCTAAAGGAGACACACAATTCGAGATTCTCAATTCACCCTGATGGGACTAAAATGTATCAAGACTCGAAAAGGTTATTGGTGGAATGGGATGAAACGATAAATAGCGGAATATGTAGCAAGGTATCTGGTATGCCAACAAATAAAGGCCGAGTATCAAAGACCTGCCGACTTATTGCAACTCCTGAAAATTCCCCAATGGAAGTGGGAACATGTGGCAATAGATTTTGTGGTGGGATTGCCTCGAACAATTAGGAATAACGATGCCATTTGGGTTATAGTCGATCGGCTAACCAGATCTGTCCACTTTCTACCAATGTTGAATGGAGTAACAATGGAGAGGTTGGTAGAGATGTATGTGGAGGAAATCGTATGTCTTCATAGTGTTCCAATAAGTATAGTGTCTAATCGAGACCCTAGATTCATGTCTAGATTTTTGTCGACCTATCAAGAAGTTATGGGGACTGACCTGAGATTAAGTACCGCCTTCCACCCTCAAACGGATGGACAATCGGAAAGGACCATACAAACACTGAAAAACATGTTTAGAGCTTATGCTCTAGACTTCTCGAATAGTTGGGATAGGTTGGTGAAACTAATGGAGTTCTCGTACAATAATAGCTATCATAGCGGTATAGGTATGGCACCGTTTGAAGCGTTGTATGGATGAAAGTGTAGATCCCTCTTATAGTGGGATGAAATAAATGAGAAGCTGATCACTGGCTCTGATTTGGTAGAAAGAACTTTGAAAAAAATTAAGATTATTCGAGAAAGATTAAAAGTAGTTTAGGACCGAAACAAGAGTTGGGTGGATTCCAAGAGGAGACCTTTAGCGTTTCAACCGGGAGAAAAGGTATATTTGAAAGTATCCCCTACCAAAGGAGTGATGAGATTTGGAAGAAGTGGCAAGTTAAGTCCGAGGTATGTAGGGCCTTACGAAATACTGGATAGAGTTAGACCTCTAGCGTATCGACTGGCTCTCCTGCCTACTTTGTCAATGATACATAATGTTTTTCATGTCTCCCAACTGAAAAAGTATGTATCGGATCCGAGCTATATTTTGGATGATCAACCCATCAAAGTGAGGGAGAACTTATCAGTGAAGGAAGTTCCTTTAAGAATCGTGGATCGGAATGACCAAGTTTTAAGAAGAAGGACCATACCCTATGTCAAGGTGCAATGGACGAATCATACACTGCGAGAGGCAACGTGGGAGTTGGAGAAGGATATGCGCAGCCACGGATTTAAGGGGGGGCTGGTGGGGGCTTAAGCCCCCCCCAAGCCGCCGGAAAACCCCTATATATAGGGGATTTCGGCGGCCAGCCCAGCCCAGCCCCCCCACGGTGATCCAGATCTACCATCCTCCATGGCTCCATGAATGCTGCAGAGGAAGTGAAGAAGAGCTGGAAAGCCGCTGCCGTGCTGACTGCTGAGGAAGAAGATGACCCATTTCATTTTGAATTTTTTTTTTTGCCCTCTAAATACAAAACGACGTCGTTTCACTTTTAGTGGAACGACGTCGTTTTGTATAATGAGGGGGCTTCATCTGATGCAAAAGCACGCCGCCAGTGCCAAAGGGCAAACAAGACTCCAACTCCAAGAAGAAGACGCCAGGCTCCAAGAACTCCAAGAAGCTTCAGTTGAGATTCTACCATCCTGCTTCAAGCCTTCAATTCAAGGCTCCAAGACTCCAACTCTCCACCATTCCATTCACATAAATCTTTTAGGTTAGTTTTTTGGTTTAAATTACAATATTCATCTTTATATTTTTGTTAATTATATGTTTAAATTATTTTTGAATTTTGAGTATCTTGATATTAATTTGATTAAGATTAATTTTTATTTAGTTTATGTTAATGTAATTTAAGAATTTGCAAGATTACATTAAAAAATTTAATGATATTAAATTTAAATTAGAAATTAGTTTAGAAATTGTATAGATTTTAGGTTGTATTTAGTTTTTAAAATTTTGTTAGTTTTATATTTGAAATTTTAAGAATTAATTATATGAATTAGAAATTTTGAATGTAAATATAAATTCAAAATTTTATGAGATTGAATTAGAGATTATATGGGTATTTAGTTGTACCTTATTTTAACTTTTTGATAATTTTATATAATGAATTTTATAAATTGAGAAATATAAGTAATATGAATTTATTATTAAATTAAAGAATTATTTATATGAATTTTAAATTAATTGATTATTGAATTGCATAATTTTATTGAATTTAACCACAATTATTTAATTGTGACAGAAAATGGAGAGATTCTTTAAACCTAAACGAGTCTGTAGTGGTGAATCTTCAAATGAGCCTAATATTAGTGAACCAGTTCAAAATCAATCTTGTGTGGAATTGAATTTAAATGATATTGTTAGTGATCCGGGATTACGAAAATCAGTTGAGAAATTTGATATTTCTCTTCGAGACCATGTCCGAAGAGAGTATTTGACTAAGGGACCTTGCCAACCGATTGGCCATATGTATCCAAAAACATCATTTGGTAAACAACATAGAAGTTTCCAAGATAGTTGGTATCAAAAGTTTGTATGGTTAGAGTATAGCATATCGAAAGATGCGGCGTTTTGCTTTTGGTGCTTTCTTTTCAAAGCACAAAATAAGGGAGGTCAATATGCAGAGGATGCCTTTACAAAAACGGGATTCAATAATTGGAAAAAGGCAATGGAAAGATTTAATGAACATATTGGAGCTGTGAATAGTTGCCATAATGATGCTAGAATACAGTTTGAAAGTTTTCAAGATCAAAGGCATAGTGTGTCAAATGTGCTACGATCTTGTGGGCGCGAAATAGATATTGCATATCGCACCCGTTTAACTGCTGCTCTGGATGTGACCCGCTTTCTTTTGAAGCAAGGATTGGCTTTTCGTGGAAATGATGAGTCAACTAGTTCTTCAAATAGAGGCAATTTTCTTGAATTGTTTGAGTGGTATAGCCAGCGAAATACTGAGATTTTTGAGGTTGTAAATCAAAATGCTCCTGCAAATAATCAACTAACTTCTCCAATGATTCAAAAAGATCTGGCACATGCTTGTGCCTCAGAGATCACAAGTGTTATAATCAATGATATTGGAGACAATTATTTTTCCCTAATAGTTGTTGATGAGTCTGGAGACAGTTCAGTGAAAGAGCAAATGGGAGTTGTTTTGAGATATGTGAACAAAGAAGGGCATGTGATTGAACGTTTCCTTGCAATTGTACATGTGTCTGACACCACATCTCTTTGTTTGAAAGATGCAATTGATTCTTTATTCGCGCAACACGGATTATCATTATCCAAATTGAGAGGTCAAGGATATGACGGAGCTTCAAATATGCGAGGTGAGTTCAATGGTTTGAAGGCCCTTATATTACAAGAAAATCCCTATGCGATGTATATTCACTGTTTTGCTCACCAACTCCAGTTAGTTATTGTTGCTGTTGCTAAGGGAAATATCATTGTCAGTGAATTCTTTGGCTATGTCTCTATGATTGTCAATTTAACTGGAGCATCATGTAAAAGGAGAGATCAATTAAGACAAATAGAACATGATAAGATTGTTACACTTTTAGACAGTGGAGATATTATTAGTGGAAAAGGCAAAAATCAAGAAACTAGTTTAGCAAGACCAGGGGATACTCGTTGGGGATCACACTATCTAACATTACTTCGTCTATCCTCTATGTGGGCTTCGGTGATTGGAATATTGGGAAATATACAAGATGATGCCACCACTTCTGACAATAGAGGTATGGCCAGGGGTTTGATTGATAGAATGAATGATTATGAGTTTGTTTTTGCATTGCACCTGATGAAGTATTTATTGGGAATCACAAATGACTTGTCACTTGTTTTGCAACAAAGGGATCAAAATATTGTCCAAGCCATGAGTTTGATTGATACTATGAAATCTCAATTGCAAGACTTTAGGGAAGAGGGATGGCAAATAATTTTAGATGAAGTCAACAATTTTTGTGAGTTGAATATGATTCCCGTGATTGATATGGAAGACAGTATAGCAATCCGTGGCAATGCCAGGCGCAGTCGCAGAGGTCAAACCATCACTAATTTTCATCATTATCGCGTGGAAATTTTTTGTGAGGTATTATTTTTGAAATTATTATTTCATTACATTTGTTACTTGTTAGCAGATTTTCTTAGTTATTAATTTTATTATTGTTGTGATGTCAGGTTGTTGATTTAATTATACAAGAGATGAATAATCGTTTCTCGGAAGTTAGCACGGAATTGCTTAGTTGCATAGCATGTCTTGATCCAAAAAGTTCTTTCTCTCAATTCAATGTGCAGAAACTACTCCGTCTTGCTGATTTATATCCTGAAGACTTCTCAAGTAACGATTATTTATATCTTGAGTCTCAACTTCGAAATTATATTTATAATGTGCAACGCGATCCTCAATTTTCAGAAGTTGGAGATTTGGGAAGTCTTGCTCAACAAATGGTTAAAACTGGTAAAAATACAGTTTTTCCATTGGTTTATCGTCTGATCCAGTTGGCATTAGTTCTACCAGTTGCGACTGCTTCTGTTGAAAGAGTATTTTCTGCAATGAATATTGTCAAGACTGATTTGCGCAACAAAATGGGAGACGAGTGGATGAATGACTGTCTGGTTGTATACATCGAGAAGGATATTTTTGCAACAATTGAAAATGAGCAAATATTGCAGCGTTTTCAACGGATGAAGACTCGTAGAATGCAATTGTCTCCTCTTCGTTATTCGAATGCAACAACTACCAATACTTCAAGTGTTAATCAATAACAAATTTTTGGGTATGTATAATTATATGTTTTTATTATTTTTATAATTATTGATTCTAAATTTTACTTATTAAATATATTTATTTCGTCACAAAAAATTTTTTTTAATACACTTCAGCCCCCCCAAAAATAAATTTCTGGCTCCGTCCCTGGATATGCGGAATAGATACCTCTATCTTTTTTATCAAGATATGTAAGTTTCAAGGACGAAACTTTTTGTGAGGGGGGTAGAATGTAAAAACCCATGTCCTTGCCCATTTTTTTAGTTTATTTTGCTCAATTAATTAAAAAGGCAAAATTACTCTAGGTGAAAAAAAATAATAATATAAATTTATTAGTAGGATAGGGTAGAGGAGTAATTAGGGTTAGTAAGGAGATAAGGTAGGATAAGAGTTCATAATAAACTAAGATTCTTATCTAAACCACCTACTAGTGGGAAGTGCTAGGGTTTAGGATTTTTATCAAAACAATAGAGAGACAAATAACACTATTCCTACATTTCCCTTGTCTGCCTCCCTTAGAGTAAGAATCGACTAAGAATAGAGGAGAAGGAGAAGATGTCGTCGTCGAACAAGCAGACAACTAAGCGCCTAGACCTGTACGACACCAGTTTAGAAGGTCTAAGGTAGTTCCACTTGAGCAACCAGACAAAGGTAGGTGATACTTACCCTTCTGAGATTTCAAAAGTTTAAAGTAAAATTTTTGTCATCGATTATATTTTTACGTGTTAATCTGAATTGTTTTTTATTAAATGATTTACTTGATTGTTTAAGCAAGTTCTATTTTGACTATACAGAAAAATGGACCATGTGACTTATTTGAAACTTTTTAATATGTTATTATATACCAAATGAACTGTATCTTTTATGAAATCCAGAACTATGCATGTGACATGTGAAATGAATTTATGTCAAGAAAAACTCAAAACAGTCATGGAATAGACGGTAGGGGCTATAGTCCTGTCTAATGGTCATGGTAGTCTGGTATAGAGTCCGGCCAATTGATAAGGTCATGGTAGTCTGATATAAAATCCGGGCGATTGAACATGTATGTAATGAGACCAATCGGTAGTCATGAAACCTATTGGTCGCCCACCTAGAAGGGGTTTAATCTCTAGGCTAAATACTCAATAACCGGTCATTACATGTACTTGTTATGAGCTGATATGAAATGATTTATGAACTGATATGAAGAGACTTATGAATTAATATGAAATGATTATGACTTTATGATTTTTCATATATAGTTATCAATAAGATGCTTTTAAATTACTTGTCACTCGTTACTACTGATTGTTTTATAAACAACATTACTTTCATGATTATGGATGTGAACAGTGTGCAAATGATTTGATTTATATCTATATGTGTACCTATAACGTTATGAATGCATGGTCCAACAGAAGAGTAGATATTACCTACTGAGCGACTTGTCGCTCAACCCACTTTTTACCATCTTTGCAGATTCTAAAGAGTATGAGTTGATTTACGTAGAAGACCCTGAGGACGACTTTTATTAGTTTCGAAGTGAATAGAAGTTAGCAAGCTAGCTACTTCTAGTTGTTAGTTTTATTTACTTTTGTTTCCGCTGTTTCAACCGGAGAATAAATGTACGAACTTATTGGATATTCGTAGACTATCCTTCATACGAGATTTGTACCGCACTTTATCTAGTTGTATTATTTAATACTTTTAAAGTTTAGTATAGTCTGATATTGCCAAGTATTCTTGAGCGAGACTTGAGGATACGGGAATGTCACGTGACTAGCACGTGCGGACTCAGGGCGTGACAAGGGGAGTAAATAATTTCAAGATTTTTACGTCCATTGTCGAATAGCATCACATATAACTCTCAAACCAAGTAAAGCAACAAAAAAAAATTCATAAAACCTTAGTTAAGTGGTTAAGAAAGAAGTGTAGTATGTGATGTTCAGGATAGACGATCAGTTTTTAATCTTCCCAATGCTTTAACGTCCTGAGAAAATACTTCAATCGCAAAAGCCACTCAATTGAATGTCCTCTAAAGATTAAACTAAAGTTAATCTGAAGTTTATTCGAGGCATTGCAAGGAAGAAAAGGTTTATCGCAGTTGTTGAATTCAAGCAACTCTAACTTTGGAGCATCAAGTTGAGTAGTTGACATGTGACTGCAATCTCTCAAGATCAATTTCTTAAGAGTTTGGTTTGAGATCTTGAAACCCGCATAACTTTTGCAGCCGTGTATATCCAATGTTTCAAGAAAGAGAAGCTGAGATATCGGTGTCTCTAACATATCAATGTCAGCGGCACCATTCGCATATATTTTCAACTACTCCAGTGCTGTAGCATAGGCTGTCCAGTCAATGGTCATTGGCCAAAGTTGTTTGACTTCTTTCAATGTCGCAAATGAGAAAGTACGAAGCTTAGCTGCATTAATTTGAATCATATCAACCATATCGCAGAACAAACACTCAAAATGCTTCAATTCAGGTAAGTTTGGGACAGAGAGAAGTTTGTCCATCCAATTGCAGCATGATATCTTCACATACTCAACCAGTGGGCATCCAAGGAGAAACCTTTCCAATAGAGACTTATCATCAAAGCAGGAATGACATAATGAAAGGCTCTGTAGCTGGGGAAGTTTGATGTCCAAACAAGTCGCAAATCTACAACCACTCAAGCCCAAAATTTTTAGCCACCTAGCTTCAACAGCAAATTGAGGTATAGCATAATGGAGCCTTTGACGACTTGATGAAGTGTTAATGCGATGACCAACTTTTGTATCACGGGTTAAGCAGTCAATGCGAAGAACAAGCTCTGGCACAACCCTCATCATTGCATAATCAATCCATATATTCAATCTTTGAGCCAGTGAGCCCATCTTAGGAAAGTCAATGTACAATTGGAATCTCTGTATATTTAAGTTTTCTATAAAACGTCGTCCGATGAATTTTCCTGCCATTGACAGGAAATCGTCTTTTCTGCTGCTGCTGCCAGTACAGTCAAACGTTGGACCAGGAACCTCTCTACCACATTCTTGAACCCATCCTACTCCTTTTTCTTCTGGTTCTTTGTCTTGGTCCCACATGGTGCAGATAAAATGGTAGACAACAAATGAATAAAGGGTCCAAATACGATACCAGGATTTGGACAGGATGGCAGTACAGGCAACATCTCGGGTGGGTAAAAACGAATAGATGTGATAAATGATTGAATCAGACAGCCGAGAGAAGTGATTAAGGTTCGCATCCTTCCGACTTGTCTTAGGTTGCACCTTGTTCCCTGTCAATGACCAACAAAATGAAATTAATGAGAGTTAATTAGACGTCCGTGTCTAAGGGTAATGAACCGGTACTGGTTAAAGAACTCAGTGAATTCGTAAAGACTACCTTGTTCCATGATGGACAAATATCAAAAGAAACCTTAGTAACACTTCCTGCATTAGTAAGAATAACGTTAAATAAGATCTTTAAAATTCAAGTTTACATATACTTTTTTTTCTTCAAAAAAAAAAAGCAAAGTTGAAATCAAAGCAAGAAAAATGTTCTAAAAAATAAAATTATCCACATCTATTCGAAATAGTAGTGTAGAATGGCGCAATCACGACTTGGAAAATCATGTAAACGCCGAAAATCTATCTATACTATATATTATATATAAAGGGAGAGCATTGAATTTGCTGTAAACTTTTTTCGTCACTTTTTAGATTTTTAACTTTTCACAATCATTAAATTATAACTTTACCATCTAATTACATATTATTCATATTACCAACCAATGTAATCACACTAATTTTCACCCATAACCATTTACAAATATTGTAACCACCAAATTAATTAAAATTCCATTCAAAAAACTTTTAAAATATCAAAGTCTTTTTTTTTGTTTATGAAAATTTTATATTAAATTCCTTCATATAAAAAATGATTGTTACTAAATTATACACATCAGTTGCGCCCTTATCACTAGTCATTTTTCAAGAATGTAAACTGATTTTTTACAATTATTTATGATCATTCAAAAATTAGAAAAACTACGTCATTATATGTCAATCTATACCACTATTCATTTGTTGGTTTTGTCAATTTTTCATTTCCCCTTCCCATCTAATCAAAATTCATCTATTTGGGAGCTTAGATCCTTTAGGATAGAGAACAAATTCAAGTTCCTTTCGTTATTTTGCCTGTGAAAAGAAAAGAAGTTACTCGTTTTTCCCTTTATTTTGCACCATATTCCAATAGTTCCGCAAGGGCAAAGTTGGGAAATCCGCAAATTTAAACTAATGATCTTTTTTCCCGCATTTTTCAAAGGCTCGACAAAATAAACAAATAAAATATTTATTCTCCGACAAAGGATCTTTAGAAATCCCTCTATTTCTCCTCTTCAATTCTTCTCCGGTGAAACTCCCAAAACAACACCAAGATTTATACTAGTACAGGTACAGTTACAGATTACAGCATGAAACAGGAGGGAAGAATAATGAACAAGTAAAACTTGGCTTAAAAAATGTGTTTGAAGAAATGAAACAGGAGTCTTAATTTAGCAAAACCAAGATTCTCTGCCACAATGATCAACATAACAAACATCAACATAACAGATGAAGATAAATAGATCCTATAAGAAATCATGTGCAGAAACAATCACAAACAGATGAAGATAAATAGATCCTATGAAAAAATCATGCGCAGAAATGTATTTCAAACAGTGGGAATTGGATTTCAATCGAAATCCAATACATGCACAACTTATCTGAATTAGGATTTTGTCATATAAGTCTGTAACCCCTAAACAATCAAGATAAAATCCTAAAAATCAATTCTAATCTTACCAAATGGGAATGGCATGCAGGCAACCTAAGCACAATCGAGGTGGAATCTCAAAAAATCAAGAAATTCAACTGCAACATTTAAATAAAATTGAGACATTCGCACCAATTCAATGCCAGACTGGATATTTCTATTTTGTGATTAATCTCTTTCCTTAAGAAAAATTCCCATGTAGAAGAGGATGAATACCTGCAGACTTATGACCAGCGGCGGCGGGGGGTGGGCTCAGGGAGATGTGAATTGTTTGGGAATGGGAGAAAGAGTAAATGGTGCATGAGTGGATCCCTTAATATACTTGAAAGTCAAGACCAAATTTAATTAGTCATGCTATTTATATAAATTTTTTAGGGAGAGGTTTCTGACTATTTCACTTAGTTCCCTTGAAGTTTTTATAATTACACTTACCTCCATTGATTTGACACTTCGGTAACCAAACCTTAAAATAAGGTCAAAAATTTAATAAATATCCTAAAATGCCTTTATCTTATAAAGTTCAATTCATTCTTCTAAACAATTGTAAAGTAATTTGACACAATTATATAAAAAATAAGAGTCACAAGTTTGTCATGCCAATATTTGTTATTTAATAATTAACTATAACAATAAATCTTTTGCTATGATAAATTATTTTTTATAGTGCTTTATTGGGAATATAGATTCTTTTTAAGATAGAGAAGAAAGTATTACCTTGTGTTTTTTAAATTTATGGAGTTTTTTTAATAAAAGTTTATGGACTAGTTTAGTGATGGAACTACCATAGTTTGGTAGTGATTTTGAGCCATTTGTTTTTAATTATTGTTGATTTATTCTTCATTTTGATATAAAAAAAAGAGCTATAAAAGAATTGGATAATATTAAAAGTCATAAAAAATACTAGTTTAACGTTTGACCTGAATAGATATTAGTGACAATATTAATAGTTGTTTTATACTTCTAATGAAATATAAGAGAAATGAATAAGAAGGAAAAAGAAAAAATTATAAAAATCCATCCTTTGTATAGACATGGAAACAAGAGAGTTTTATTAAAATATTAAGGTTAGTATTGTCATTTTAAACGGGTAAGGGAGGTAGGTGTAATTTTTGAAACCTTAAGGGAGCCACATGAAATTATCAAAAAACTCAGGGGAGGTTTCTGAAATTATCCCATTTTTTTATTTTTTGGCCCTAACCTGATATAAGTTAAGAGTGGAAGAAATTGATGAAAAATATTTCTAATTCATGATTTGTATTCAGAGATCCCGCAAAAATGCCAGCACAGGCTCGCAAATGTGTTACATTGTGAAAATTTTGAATTCCTATATTGAGACCTTAACGGCTACTTCCCGACAAAAAATTTTTTTTTTAAAGAATGAGTCATATTAGTTTATCCAGTAAGCAATGATAACTAAAAATTCTTTATCCGTTTAATGAATTTTTTTTCTTTTGGCATTTGGCCTTGTCACTTTCATGTAAATTGCTTGTTGAATGTAAGCAATGATTAAAACTCTTAATTATGCTTGAATTCTAAATTCTAATCCTGGCTTTTCATTTTTTTCTCTTGTTGAATGTAAGCAATGATTAAAACTCTTAATTATGTTTGAATTCTAAATTCTAATCCTGGCTTTTCATTTTTTTCTCTTCAAAAGAAAAAAAAAATGCATAAGATTTTTTTTCTTTTTTGGCATAAGCTATCATTTGTTAACTTATACATGAGAGAGTTACAATGTTACATGATGAATATTGCTTTTGGGGCCTTTCTGGATTTGAAGTTTTCGGTGACAATCTTTGACCTCCAACAACAATCTGATTTTGTTGAGCAACATCTATTCTTTTTCACCATATTACACTTGCCCACCATCTTTCCCATTTTTTATTTTAAAACGGAGATGGATTGTTGGCATAAATCTTTTTTGGGTGTTTTCCCCATGCACATACATTGTACATGAAAAAATGCTTGTGGTCAGTTTAGGTGGAGCTGAAAATTTGGTAAGTGGAATTTTAGGGGCCATTTGGATTGTTATTTTCTGGAGTTTTGTAAAAACAAAATTTAATTATAATGATTTGATATACGTAAAATAAAAAGATAATTGAAAAATGTAATTCATGAAAAACAAAAAATTTTTTGGACAAAAATGTCTTTTACAGGCTGTTCCCTTTCCCTTGGAGTTCTGAACCTGCCTTCAAATCTAATGGTGGCCTCTTTTTGGCTCATACTTTGTCTTTCATTTTCTTTTATCAAAATTGCTGAACAGCTTAGAGTTCGAGAGAAATTTGATTCTGATTGGAAGAAAATTACTTGGGTTTTGAAGAAAAGGACAATGGAAGGTAACAAGAAATCTTCAAGCTTGTATATGCTGCATCCCAGGTTTATTTCGACAAAAAGCAGGTTGAGTTACATTCGACTGCCGTTCCTAGGTTTATGCAATTGAGCCGAATCATCCTTTTCTCTGCATTATTTCGTACTAAACAGAAATTGTAATAGCATAATAGTCAGCAGGCACTCACAAGTTCATGAGTATGCTTTCTGGTTAGACTTTGAAAGTTTAAAGTTATATTTCGAAACATTAACTGCTGCTATCAAATTGATTTTTCTTACTCTTTTCAAGTTTTTTAAAAAAAAGTTTTATTCTTTTGGTTAATAACTAAAAATTCTTGACCAGTTCAATGAATTTTTATGTTTTCGCCTTTTCAATTTGATGTAAATTGCATGTTGAATTGAAGGAATGCTCAGCGGATTTAATAGTGTTTGAATCCCTAATTCTTGTTCTTGTTTCAGTTTTTCTCAAAGTTCATAATTATATCCATTGTTTTTGTGTGATGGTATATATGTGTGGAGACGAGAGTGTTTATTTTTTGCTACTTTTGTTGTTGCTGTTGTTGCTGAAACTCTAATTTCAATTTAATATGATTTGTCTATTAATGCTCCTCCTAAGTGCATAACATGAACACATAATGTCAAAAAAGATGCAACAACACACTAATTATATAATTGCGAGTGCCTTAATGTGGTGGCACTGGATTTAGAATTGAATTTTTGTTGGACTTTACTTAGTTTTTAGCGGAATTAATTAGCGTTGTTGTTAGTTTAATTTTCAGGCAAACACGTTGAAATCCTATTAATTAGAGTTGGATTTAACTTTCTTGAGAGGTTATTTTCATGATTAATTTATGAAATTGAAGAGAACTCCGAGTCTCAAAATGGCTGCGAAGCGATTGAAATCATTCATAAGGGCAGCAATGCGTGGATTTAGATTCAAAGAACAATCTGACTTCATCATGCTATGACTAAGAATTACTAACATATAGATCTGTTATATTGATTGATTTTGCTTCTTTATGTATCTGTGTCATGTTTGTTTAATATATTTTCTGTTATTAGTGTAGATTTGTTTGAATGAAATGACCTTTCTTATATATAAAAAAAAAAGAATTACTAGCGCCATATGTTCCTTAGTTTCCCACACTAAGGCAGAGAAATTATAAGGGAAGCCGAAGAGGAGGATATCATTATCAGAGAAGTCATTCCCATTTTACTATAAACAGGAATGGTTACCACCAATCTTATAAGCGCTTCAAAGCACCTAAAGATAGTCCTTCTTTATTCATCATCACTCATCAAGTTATCAGTAGTACAACTTTATAGATTAATCTTTTACAAAAAGAAAAAAAGAAAAGTTTAATCATCAGTGTATTGCAGAACACACATTTAATAGTACAACACACATCAATGCTGTAAATCATGCAATACTACTCAAGCCTACAATGTAACGCTATGTTTGTAGAGTGTGCTTGTATGAAGTATTCCGTGGCAGGATCACTTGGATGCTTTGCATCTTTAGACAAAATCACCTAAAACCAACTAATTTGCGGAGCAAAGTTGAGTCTTTTCTAAGATCCTTCCATCTTCTGTGACAATATCTGAGATGCACGTAAGACAATAATCAACAAACATGATGCAAGTGTTTGCCAATATTCGGAATGATTTCACAATAATTAATCACAATTTTATTAGTTGTCTCCACTCTTTTAAAAAGGTGAAGATAATATATGAATTTTGACTTTACAATTGTTTAATAAAACAAAGCAACTTTTTACCATACTTTGATAGTCTGTGGATCTTTCAATTATTTTCTTTGAAGTGCTAAACCAATTTTGGCGTATATTCATATTTGTTCGCAAAATGCTCGTGTTATGAACTATAAGGTGCACAGCCAAGATGTTAACATATTGGAAGATTGGATTTACAAATGTTCAATACATTTTATTTTAGATGTTGCTAGTTATGAAATATTTCCAAGCTACTTGTACAAGAAATTAACGACTTAGAAACTTAGAGGTGTTATCTAATTCATATCCAAACTTTGATTGTAACGCTTTCTTATCTCCTTGAGGTTTTGAGTGTTAATATTAAAGTCTATTTGCAGACTTATATGTCGTTTTCATTCTTAGCATAATTAAGACATCTAGAGTGTGAGATTTTAATTATGTTTTCTCTATACTTGTGATCTCATAGGTGGATGAGTTTAGAACAAGCAAAGTGGTTGATGAAGCAAGACTATGAATTAGCTTTCATAAAATAAACAGAAAAGAATTCACCATTTCATGTATTTACTGGGAAAGGGTTTTTTTATGGTACTAAAAAGTATGTCCAACAATTCATGAAGCAAGTCATGGAGTCAAATATATAGTGCATTCAATTTCCAACTATTTAAAGTTTGTCCAAGTACTTTATTCTTGATCATTTTTATTTTAGAATCCTCCCCAATCTATCCCTCATTATTAAGCTTACATTCTCAATAAAATCACATAACCTGGGCAGCAGTCTAGGCAAGCTTATGCACTGCCTAAGCCAAAAAACTAGTATATATAAAATGTAAACTTGTTAAATCTAAATTAGTCCAATATCAACCCGAACTCGATATTAACAAATAGATTGAGATCGAGCCCTTACATATGTGAGCTTTGTGCAGTTTAGGCTAAAGCCAACATGCAAATTTTTTTTTATTTTGGACCGGGTTCAAACTCACCAAATCTCTAGTTCACAAGTCTTAATTTATATGTCTACCTTTTTATAAACCAAAATTGGTTAGGAAAATATGGTTATATAATTAATTAGTAGGAGTAAACTAGTCCAAACTCGTGTTTTGCTTTAGCCCCGTTTGGAGTTGCGGTGTTTTTGATAAAAAAAAACACTTTTAGGTGGTAAAAGTACTTTTGAGATGTTTGATAAATATCGTTTCATAAAATTAGGAATAGAGCTTTAGGTATTGAAAGTACTTTTAGTGAAAGCTCAAACTTGGTGCTTTTAGAATAGCTTTTGTATTTTAATAAATAAAAGATTAAATTTAATAATTTTATCCTATATTATGAGCTAAATAGAGGGACAAATACATTTAAAATTTTCAAATTATATATTATCCAATACAATAAGTACTCATTGAACTGTGTATCTAAATAATATATTTAAAAACACTTAAGCACTTAATAAGTACTTTTATTAAAAGCTTTTTTGGTGAAGCACTTTTTAGTAAACTACCGTAACCCTAAACGATCCTTTCTCTAGTTTTGCTTTTTAAATAGGGGCAAATTAGTCCAATAGCTATCTTATTAATAAGGACAAATTAATCAAAAATTTAGTTATGTTATTTGGAGGGACAAATTGAAACTTTTGATTCCTACAGGTCTGGCTTTGGTGTTTGGTATGTTATTAGAGGTGTTTCCTATGTTTTCAACAACGCGTGTCATGTGCCAATACTTTTCCTATTGTTGCCTACTATTTACGCTTTTTTTAAGCAAAATTTTTCACTAATTGTTAATCACCATTGCCATATTAATTACCATGATTTGGCTTACTTAGTAAATCATATTGTCCCATTTTAGATTTTTTTTTTTTTTTGTCGAACGTGAATAATCTACTCCACTCCTTTACTGTGAGAGGAGGGAGGAGTCCAAATGAACTTCTATGAGGTTGAAGGTGAGCATCAGACCCAAAAGATGCACCACTGCAGTCTTTGAACTTTTTAATGAAAAGAAGCATCATGATTCCCTCAATCAGCGGGCGGGATTATTTCACTTTAGATGCTCTTAATACTTTGTTGAATGAGCTCCATCGATGCCATATTCTGCTTTTGACTGGACTAAACTTATTATTTCAGCCCAACCGATGATTGTTTCTCTCTTCATGTTTTACCATTACTAGCTACTTGAACTTGAAATTGGGATTAGTTTTTTGTAAAATGTATAATGCCTAAAACTTTTAATAGTGTGTTAAAATCGTCTTCTTTTTGCTTAGGAAACTTATAATGCATTTTTTCACATTATGTTCACTTCTACCTTAGAAAGATGCATATTACCCTTTTATATTGACAATGTATGCACTAGCAAATATTGATGTATGTCACATATGTAAAAATTGAAGATTAAATTCAAATTGAGATTACATAACACGTGTTTATACTCACTAATATGTATACAAGATAAAAATCCTATTTTTTTTACAAAGTAAGATTTATTTCTTTTAGTATGATTTCCCTAAATATAATTTTTTTCAAAATTTACCATTGAGCAAAGTGATGCACAAATACTACTCAAAGAAGACATTGAAGGGATTTCAATCCCACGTTTTTCACATGGATGGACATGATTAGTGTGATACCCTAAATCCGGATCCCTAGACCAATTTTATAATGTGGCACACCATATCTATGAAATCCTACTCTCACAAATACTATGCATTTTAATTATAACTTATAAAATTCACTAAAATTTAAAACTTACAGTTACTTCATTGATAACAGCGCCAATATTAAAACCAATAAAAATTCAAGTCATCTATACTAATCGGTATGATTATAGCATGCGAATTTCAAACTCTTAAATTAAGTATGAGCACTTCATTTAATACGCATGCTAAACACTTTACTTTATAATTCCTTGAGTTGATTGTCAGTTTATTTATCGCTCTCTAATCTGCTAAACTTAATCGTTCTTCACTTCTTGATCTGCAAGAAAAGTAAAGATAATGTAGGTTGAATGACGTACACATTCTTCTATGGATCATGTAATTATATACATACTACATATTTACAAATTTAGTTACGCAATTCCATATGCAAATATCAACATGAAAACCTTTAGCATTGTTTCATATATTACATATACATATTTTATTGAAAAGTTGGTGGCATACATATAAGTGACCTCCATTCAATATGGCACTCAATTCCTAGGTTTTAGAGGTGGCCTCCGTCGAATACAACATAGAAACAAGTAACATGATATGATCATATTTGTAGAAAATTCTTGTAAATCATATAACATGCCGTTCACGTCATTTCCTTTCACAAGGCATAACTCATAAACAAGTACACATAATATCCGACTTTTGAGTACTAAATCTAGAAATCAAACGCCTTCCAGGAGGGCAATCAAAAGGTTTCTAGATTACTGTTTGACCACATAATATAACATGAGTCCATCGGTCTAGCACAACAGTTACCATGACTATCATAACATATCACAACTATAGTTCCTACCGTTTATTTCATGACGGTTTACAATTTTTCTCAATATAAATTCATTTCACATATTACATGCATATTTCTTTCATTTCATACTTGATAATATAGAAAAGAATTTCAAATAAGCCTACATGATCCATTTTACATATAACAAGTAAGTCTTTCATTTGAAAAAATATGTATATAGCATTTTAAAAATATAGAAGGACAAGCACCACCTACTTCAACTACTCACTGGAAGTGATTCTTAACATGGCCTCAAACTTGCTTCAAACCTATAATCAATAATATATATATATATATATGTGTGTGTTTTGACATTTTCTAAAATGTACTTGAATAGTTTATGAAGATAAATTTTCCTATTTTGGAAAGTTTCTTAATTTAGAAAGTTTCCTTTTTAAAATGTTTTCCAATTTGAAAAGCTTCCCATTTTTGAGAGTATTCTAATTTAGAAAGTTTTTAATTTTTAGGAGGTTCCCTGATTTGAAAACTTTTCCTTTTAGAAAATGTCTAAATTCATATATTCATAAAGAAACTTCCTATTTTAGTGTAAACGGGCCTACATTAGTTCAAAATGTATTTGAGTTTAGACTTGACGGACACTTAAAAGAGTCTTTGAGTTCATTTATTCACAACTGGGTCTTTATAACAACACTGGACTTTTAAAATAAATTCTTTAAGGTGTCTAATTAATATTGGGTCATTGCTACAAATTTGGGCTTTTAAAATAATCCAATTTATGAAAACGAAATTTCACTATATTATTATATTTCGCGGGTTTAATTTCAAAACACTTTGAACTCAATTTAACCAATAGGATTAGTTAATTCAAAACCAGTCCAATATCAAATCTTTTGGGCTGTAAAGGAATTTTCTAAATACTTTAATTCTTAGAAATTCAGGAGTTAGTTTGCCTTAATAACATATTTTGAAACCAAATCTGAAAATCAAGCGTGTCTTTTAGGGGGGAATTAATTACCATCAAACTGTCAAATCGTCACTAGTATTCAAGAAACCGTCTGCATTGACCTCTTTTGCACCATTTCTCTTACTCTAATAATATTGGTTCATCTTGCTTTTCTTTCTTTCTTTTTTTTCCCGTCCAAAGCTGTAACTTAGATTTGGACCATTTAATGCACAATGTTATACCGTTTCTGGCCAAGAGTACATAATAAAATCCATTAAAATTACCAAAATATTCTATTGTTAAGTTAACGTCTTTTACCGAAATATAGCCACAAAGATCTGCAAATTAAACATAATTTCCTATTGTGATTTAGAGAAGCTTATTGGAGAAATTTTCCCCTTTTATCTTTTAGCTTTCCTTCCCTCTGTTTCCTATTAGTTTTTAAAGCCTCTATTTCCCTTTATTCTCTAACCAAATCCGAGGTTTCTAAAGCCTTTGTTTTCTTTATTCTCTAACCTTTATTCTCTAACCAAATCTGAGGTTTCTAAAGCCTCTGTTTCCCTTTATTCTCTAACCAAATCCCAAGTTTCTGAAACCAAATATGAGGTTTCTAAAGCCTCTATTTCCCTTTATTCTCTAACCAAATCCCAAGTTATCAAAACTGACAAAACTTGTACCTCATATTTCAGACATCTTTTAGGGCTCCTAAGAATGAAAATCTTTGGTTGGTGAAAGAGGAAACTAAGGAATATTTGAAGAAGAGTTCACAGCCTTACGCATTCATTGTTGGAAGAGTCGAATTCTTGTATTCTCTCCCTTTGCTCAATCTTTTGATGTCAACTTTTATTCAATTGAAATTCTTATTCTCTGTTTTTATGGTTTTCTTCTTGAAACGTAGAAATTCAACTGCTATTAGACTCCTGATAGTTGGAGTTAGTTCACATGAAGCTGCTTCTTCCTAAAATAACTCTACCACTCAAATTAATTTCCATCTTTTACTTTATCTCCCATAATATCCACTAGTTCACGTCCATCCTCACTTTCTTTCCCATGATATCTATTAAATTTGCACGTTAAGTTACTCATTTAGTTAGTTTTCAACTTCCACTATCCCTTAGTGATTGAGATAGGATAGGACCTTAACATCAACCATTAAAAAAATAAATTAAGTAAGTAAACTACAAGTAAAATAATTAATAACTAGTGGTTAAGTTACATCCAATGTGTGTACTACTAATGAAAAGATATTAAAAATAATTAGTACTATTTTTGGTTGGAAAATATTAATTTAAAATAATTAAACTGTTGTGATAGTTTTAAATAGTGGTAGTTTTTTTTGTTAGAAGAGTGGTAATTAATTCAATAGATATGGAGTGGTTGTAAGGAGGTGAGTAATCAAACTAATGTAATTTTCTTTAAAAGTAAGGGCAGATTGGACAACATGTTAATAATATTAGTTAAGTAAATGGCTTAAGTAAGAGAGGCTGAAAAGTCGGCCTTTTACAATTAGTTAATATATTTCATGCTTTCACCAAATCAAAAAAAAAAATTCTTACATTTGAGCAAATCATTCAAGGTCCGGTCAGACCAGCAAAGCTGAAATCTGGTCAGACCATCGGTCCAAAAAACCGGTCCTTCTTTCCTCGCTCCTCTTTCATAAACTCCAGCTTCTCATCCAAACCCATTCCCCACTCCTTTCCAATTTCACTCTGCAAAACCTCTAAAATCTTTCCCCTAAAAACACAGAGAAAAAAACAACAAAATTTTTCATCAATGGATTCAACTTTGACCATGGCATCATCACCATCACCATCACCATCTTCCTTCCTCCACAGTAATCCAACCTCAAAGTTGTATCACCCCATTTTCAATTTCAAATATCCTTCTTTTAGACCTCTGAACAGTAGAAACTTCACCATTATCAAAGCTTCTTCAGATTGTAATTCGAGTTCAAATTCTAGTTCTAATTCCTCCAATCCAAATCCTTTAATTTCCAGTCTGAAAACGACCACTGCAGCCATAGTTTTTGCCGCCGCAGTTTTTGGAAAGTTCCACCAGTTGCCGGCCGGGGCCTGCCCTCCAGCACCACCACCAACTCAAGCAAATTCACCATTGACCCCTATTTTGGAATCCGATCCTCACATTGTTGAGGACTTCCGAAGCTCTCTCATGCTGATGCTCAAGAACGGTGAGTATGAGGAGGTGTTGAAGACGTTGAGGAAGTTAAGCTCAGCACAGCCGGAGAATACAGAGTGGAAGTTTTTGATGGCTAGGCTGTTGAAAAAAATGGGGAAAACTCAAGAATCACGACGTGTTTTTGAAGAGATTTTAGCGAGAAACCCATTGTCGTTTGAGGCATTGTTTGAAAATGCGTTGTTGATGGACAGGTGTGGAGAAGGGGCCTCCGTTATGAGTAGATTAGAAAAGGCATTGAAGATAGCTGAGGAGAAGAAGAAGGTGAAGGAGGCTAGAGATGTGAGGTTTATAATGGCACAAGTACAGTTCTTGCGGAAGAATGTGGGGGAAGCATTAAAGAGCTGCGAGGAACTTGAGAAGGAGGACCCTAAAGATTTTAGGCCTTATTTTTGTAGAGGGATGATTTATAGGTTTTTTCTGCATAAAAACAAAGAAGCTAGTGAACAATTTACCAAGTATTGCAAGCTTTCACCTAAGAAATTCGAGATTGAAGGCTACTTGGGGTCTCCATAATGAAGGATGAAGCCTTTTGGAACAGATAAGGACAAGAATTGAGTTTTTGGTTTCTGATTCAGAGTTTTTATAATTTGGTTGCATTTTCTGTTCTCTGCCAACTTGGAGGCCAGAAAGTGATCAGTAGGGTATGCCGGAGGTTTTTTTGTTTATTTGAAGATGACGGTGAAATGCAGCAAATTTGGCTGCTTTACCGCAAGCTAGGGATGCTTTTGATGAGATGAATAATGGATACATTCTTTGTAGTTTAAATGAAATTAGCAACATAAGACTCAGTGCTTTACTTTGATTTGCTGTCCATCCTATTGTGCTTAAAAATGAAGATTAGATCAACTCAGCTGACATAATTGACCTGGATGACTTGCTTCCTGCTTTGTCTCATCTATTGATTTTTCATGTATCGTTAAAATTGATACGCTAGGGTCTAATTAGTTCGGACCCGTGGTCTCAGTTGAGTAATTGAAAGTTCGTACATTTAGTGGATAAGTTACAGTCTGAAGCATTCATAGCGAGCACTACATTCTATGCAAGAGTTTACATTTTGCTTTTTAATCTCTGTTACTTGTAGTGAAAAGTGATCCTGCTAAAGGTTCTAAGAAGCATTAGAACTAATTTGCTCACTGATTTCATCGTTTAAGTGACTTTACAATTTGCCTCATCTATTGACTGAAAAGCAATTTGGTAAATTTTCCACAAATATCTGTTTTTTCTAGAATTAGTTTAGAAGGTTCTTTGTTTCTTTCTCTTCTTGCTTCGTTTTCTTGAAGTCTGTATTGCCCCTGTTCTTGTTATTAGGTAAAAATTGGGTATCTACCTCGAAAATTTGTGCTTAAAATGTATTAAGTGCAGATTCTAAATGGCATCACGTCTTATTCCATCTACGCTTTACAGAATTTCAAACTGTGAATAACAGTCATGCGGAAAGAATAAACTAGCCTCACCGTCTCCAATCAACTCCTGCATGCACCATCCGTACCCCTGATTCCGACCCGTAAATGAAAGGAAAAAACGTCATCAAATGAAACTTTCCAAAAGGCAAAAGAAGGGTTCAATAACAATTGAAGTCGACGATGATGCTAGACAAATAAATCAATTACGTAGTCTGCTAAAGCAAAACTATAAAGAACAAAAAAGAACAGGAAAAGGACACATGTAGTATCAGGACTGGTTTATGGAAATTACTGTTATTCCGTTTCTTCTTTTGAAGTAAGGAACTCAAACTTCAGTTCATAAATTCCAAGCAAGCAAATTTTATTTATCTTTTCCCCTCTCACTTGTTTTAATTGTTTTTCTTGCCTTTCCATGACAAGATCACTAGTTATTGGTCATGGATTTCGGTTATTGCAGTCATAGGTACACACTGGTGATGCACTCCATTCTGGTACCATGGATATAGATCAGAAATTATGATGAACTCATGGAAATATCAAGGATTTATTCAAGGGATAATTTCAGAAACCTCCCTTGAGGTTTCTGACAGTCTCAATCACCTCCCCTGAAGTTCCGAAATTCTCATCTACCTCCCCTGTCAGATTATTGGGCCCCAAATATGACATCATGGATGATGAATTGACAGAAATATCCCTGCTGTTGAAGTAATATATTCTGATAATGGGACGGCTTAATTAGTGAAATGAGTAATACATAGGATTAACTAACTTAACTGGAATTTGGATGCAAAATGAATTCCTAATTTCGGTTAAGAGAAAAGGCACCAAAAATGGGCGCCCATTTGGTTGTTGATGTGACAATGAGAGCTGACTGATCGTTTGTTTTGGTGAGGAATAAACCTTCATCAGCGATACTAAGAATGAGAAGAGCATTTGAGAGCTCCAGGAGAAGCGAGAGAGTTGAAGAAATTGAGGTGAAGTATTGCTGGAAAGGGTGAAGTATTGCTGTTCTGAGAGCATCTGAAGCAAAGCAAGGTTAGATACTACGTAGCATATGGCTGAAGATGTTATTGACCGTGTGTCATTGAGCATGTCTTCTTATTTTTGGGCATTTGCTCTGCGTGTCTGCTTGTGTTAAAGTTGATTTTATGACAATGTTTTCATTATTTCTGGTTATAATAGTTATAAACTAGAATGTGTATTCATGCATATGTGATGGTGCTGTTTATATGAATCATACAAAGTGGTTTGCATGAGGTCGGAAGAGTTAGTCTGAGCTAGTATTATATGTTTGTGTTCATTGAAGTTCATAAATGGTGATCTGACATTGTAGGATGGTGACTGGTGATGTTCATGACATTGTACTCCATTGTGGAGGGACAAAAGTACGAATTCCTAATATAGATCCTCAAAATTACTCCTTCATTAATCTGCTGAATGATGTTGCCGAGAAGGCATTACATGAAATGCCTGGAAATGTTAATCTTCTTATACATATGAGATGTGCAATACCTGGAACAGAAGGTTACATTGATATGAATGATGATGAAGCTGTCCATGATATGTTCTGCATGTATGAAGGTCAACTAGTCATAAACATAGAGGTGTTCAACATGGACATTATCCCTGTTGAACAACCTACCATGTTGTTGAACAGAAAGATTGATGGTGACCATGAGCACATAGAAATTCAGAACAAACATTTTGCATGGTCAGATGAGCAGAATGTTCATGTTATTGACAGTGAGGATGAGAGGTATGGTTGTGAATCTAGCTCTGATGAACCATGGAAGCAAGGATTTGATGATGACAATGAAGATGATATAGGTGATGAGCTTATGGCACAGTCCGATAGTGATAGCAGTGATGAAGATTTTCCAAAATTTGATGATAATGATGTAGCAGAAATTGTACCTGATTCTGAATCTGAGCAAGAAATTGACCCTTTAAGAGAAGTGTTAAGATCAAAGATGTGGACTTACAATCCAAGGGAGGACATAGATTTCAAGAAGGGACAACTATTCACTAACGTTGATACCTTTAGAGCAGCACTGATGGATGTCATTTGAAAGGTAGTTTTGGTGGAGTATTGCTGATTGCTGTAGCATTGGATGCTAATAACAACATATTTCCAATTGCATTTGCTATTCCTGAGGTCGAAAACAAAGAGACTTGGAGTTGGTTCTTTCATTTCTTTGAAGAATTCTTTGAACCACTTCATAACAATATTCCCTTAACTTGTATGAGTGATAGACAAAAGGTATTATTAAACACTGAACTTGTTAAAATTTGGACAACCTGCTATGTAGAAATGGTATCCTCTGCTGACTGGTTTTGCTTTTCATGTAGGGGCTGAACCTTGCATATGAACAGCTACTGCCATCTATGATTGGAAGATACTGTTGCAGACATATATGCAGTAACTTCAAATCTCAGTTTCCTGGAATGTTACTGACCAGCTTCTTTTGGCAAGCTGCTAAGAGTTATGATGCAATTGGATTTAATGAAGCAATGCAGAGTATCAAGGACATGAATATAGAAGTATGGAGGTACTTATCCAAGATTCCAATTTCTTCCTGGGCTAGGCATGCATTCTCAACAGAGATGAAATGTGACCATGTCACAAACAACTTCACGGAATCCTTCAAGGCATGGATTGGATACTTAAGGAGCCAACTAATACTGACGCTTGTTGAAGGTTTGAGGAAAAAATTTATGAAAAAATTGCACAAAAGATACCAAAAGGCTTGCACATGGATGTCTGCTATCCAAAAAACATTATAGAAAAGCTAAAGGAAATTGCAATACATTCTAGGAGATGTTCATTGCAGATAGCAAGTGAGGATTTGTTTGAAGTTAGTGATGGTGACAGAGCATTTATAGTGAATTTGAACTAGAAGACATGTGACCGTGGAGCTTTCCAATTGTCAGGACTCTCATGCAAACATGCTGCACTTGGAATTATATACAGAGGACAGAAATTGGAGACATATTGTGATCCTTGCTTCTCAACAGAAATGTATCTCAAGACATACAGTGGAATGATCCATCCAATTCCTCACGAGAAGAGATGGCCTCCATTACTTGATGTCACACCAAAAACTGTCCTTCCACCACCATTGAGAAGAGCTCCAGGTCATCCAAGAGTTAATAGAAGAAGAGGGCTTGATGAGCCAGGCCAATCTCAAGCAAAAAGGTCAACCACTATGAGATGTGGAAACTGCAAAGCTTTTGGCCATAATACTAGAACATGTCAAAGAACACCTGTGAGACAAAAGAGTACAAGCAGCAATGGCACGAACAAGGTTCAGTCTAGTGATTTAATTGACAGCAATGATTTTGCTAAGCAAGCTTGTAATTTGTTATCAATTTTCATGTCAGGTTACACAAAATAGAGGAAAACCAGGAAAGGGAATTGCAAATACAGGGCTTGCAGGATCTGTTCAATGGGTTACAATTCTTTTAGATTCACATAGAGACTTTTCCTATGATGACAGGGCACAATTTGCTAATGCATGGGTGATTTCTGTAGGATCATGCTGATGGCAATATGCCTATTGTGGTTTCTAGTCAAGGCAGCAACCCAAGTCCATCAACTCAATCTACTGCAATGAATGCTGAGTTAAATTTGCAAACAACAACCAATGCTACTAAGAGAAAAGTATTTGTTCCTTAATCCCTTTTACATCATATCTCCACTAATTTGGCTAATATACATGCCTGTATATTAATACATGCTTCGACCAAAATTTCAGAGATGATGGCCTTCAAACAAATCTGCACCATCTGCTGCATATAACCCCAAAAGGAAAACTTCAACAGCAACACCTCAACCAATTGCAGTTCAGCCTACTGCTGCACTACATCCCAGTGGAAGTGTTGAAGTACAAATAGTTGTCAACATCAATGCTTCAGCTTCTCATGATACTCACAATGTCAGTAGCAGCTTCACCTTTTAGTAGTCTCTGATTAAGAGTCTTTTGTTATTTGGATGACAGAGATACATAATATCTGATCATGTGGTATTAACATTGGAGAAATGTGATATATGATCTTTTGGTGATCTCATTTTGGTATCTGATCTTTTGGAGAAATGTATTTTTTTTTTGTATCAACCTGGATGCCTGAGTGGTGCCATTTGGCTGTTGCCTGTTGTACGTATAAATTCCAGCCCACTCAAAGCTTTTGTATTGCTGCAACTAAGTAGTATGAAATGGTTGTTGAACAAAAACTGAAGTTTCATTTGCAGTATTACTTCTAGACTGTGTTTTTGTGTAATCAATGCTTGTGGTATTCAATAAGCAAAACTAGAATTTGATACATTGCAGAATCTGGTTCTTTACTATTATAAACTACATCTCATTTAATCTCTTTTACAATCAACATAAAGACATAAATAGCTAAAAATACAAGGTTCATTATAAGCAGCCATTTCACTATAGAGTTCGACTGGTCTACGTTGCCAATCTGCACTTGATCTTCTCTTTGCATGATTGAATGTCTTTCTGCTCTTTGGCTGCTTACTTCACCATCTTCAGACCCTTCGAACCACTGAAACAATATCAACATAAAAACATAAATAGCTATGAATAAGAGGTTCATTCTAAGCAGTCATTTCACTATGGAGTTCGACTGCTCTACTTTGGCAAACTGCACTTGATCCTCCTTTTGCATGCTTGAACGTTGATCTGTTCTTTGGCTGCTCACTTCACCATCTTCAGGCCCTTTGAACCACTGAAAGAATTTGCAATTTGAGTAGCAGAAATAAAGCTTGTTTGGATTCCTCTTGCTCTCAGAAATTTTAATGGTTGCTTTCCGATGACAATGGCAATATCTGTTTCTTATTGAAAATGAAGTTGGAGAATTCCATGATGAATCTACCAGGCTTGAAGAAGCCATGTGCATCTGTTTGTAGCTAGTTCAGCTTATACTTGTATGAGCACTTTTGCTTTACCTCAGCCACAACCCAACAACAGCCAAATGCTTTCTGTTGCAACTCCAGTTTGCAATTATAGAGAGCTCCAAAGCAAGACTACTGTTTCTTTTTACCGTTACAAACAACTGCACAAAGAGTCGTTGGCATGAAGCAAATGACAATTTCTTGTAGTCATCCTTGCCTTTTTCCATCAATTTCACATACACCCCCTAAAATTTCAAAGGAACTAGAAGCCTTTATACTATTCAACATAAACATCCTCACTAATGACAATCTTGAGGGCAGAGGTGGAATTTCTTTATTTTCTTTCTCCTGATACATATTTTATATTCATTGTCCACCTCAATTGGGTTGAATCTGATACTATCTACTTAGTTTAGGGGAGGTAGATGAGAATTTCTGAACTTTAGGGGAGGTGATTGAGACTGTCAGAAACCTCAGGGGAGGTTTCTGAAATTATCCCTTTATTCAATTGGAAACTCTTTAATCGATTCTTTTTGATGATCATGTTATAGTTAAAATCAATTGGAAAAAATTGTGTGAATTCATGTTGATCCTTCATAACCTACGCCCAGATTGAACAGTATTTGTTTTACCAGTTCGTGAATATATGCTCTCGTCTGTGACGGGCAGCCATGGCCAGCTGCAATATCTGCTGCTGCAGTAAGGCAATCACTGACAGGTAGATTGTAATCGAGTCAGAGAGCTCGTGGGTTAGAGAGGCTGCTGGAACGAGTCTTGGATTTTCTTTGTTTCTTTTGAGATGCTCAGTCCAGAAGGGAGTGGGTTTGGGGTGGTTGAAGATCTGAAACAACTTGGTTAGAATTCTCATTTTCAAGGTAGTAACTTAGGCTGTCCTGGCAGTGTGGTTGTGATCATACTTGCTAGTGCTTTCACATCAAATGCTCTAGTTTATCGATTAAACATGTACAGAAGGCTGGAATGAACAGTGTGGGATTTTACCATGACTGAAAATCTTAAAAACATTTCTTGTGCCCTGCAGTTGGATCTCTTAAATACCTAGTGCCATGGACTTGTCCAAGTTTGCCTGCCTCTCTCCACTTTTAGTTCAACATAAGACCTCCTGTATTGGATGATAAATCATCAGCCTAGCAAAACGTGAAGAAAATTTGACAATTCTCACTTTTATGTAATGCGGCATGAACAAAACAGCAGCTTTTCAAATGTTACGTATGGAAAAGACCAAATATAAAATTTTCTACTTTTGATCATATTTCTCATGTTGTTTATGCGTATTATGGTTTCCCTCTTATTTAGCCATCAGGTTGTGTTTTGTTAGCAGATGATGTAAACTTAGGCCAGCTGGAAGAGACATATGTCCTAGGGTCCCCAGAGATCATATTTTGAGCTGTGGGGATGTGTCTCATTTGATTTGGAATTATTTTGGAACTTTGGTTGGGATTGCTGCTTTAGAATCTTGTTTACATGTCCGACTCATCACTTGGTGGTTGACTCAAAGCAATAACAAGTTTGTTAAATTTGTTGTGCATATTCTGCAAATTAATCTTCATTACTCGGAATCTTTGGAAGGCTTGTAATGCCTTCATTTTTTCTGCACAATTGGTTAATGGTGACACATTGTGCAGGTAGACTTTTCAGGATGTTAAGGATGCATTTTCTCTTCAGGTTGGGCGAATCAATATGCAGAGAGAGTCATGGCAGATTTTCTTGGATTCCATTTTGACAGCAACTAGATCTTGTTCTTTTCAAGTGGTTCAATGGAAGCCGTTCATGCAGGGTGTGGTTAAACTAAATATTGACAGTAGTTCCAAGGAAATACAGGGATAAGTGGAGGTGGTGGCATTTTAAGAGATGACCGAGGGAGCTTAATTGTGGCTTTTTCATGTCATTTTGGAATCGCTACTAGTCTTCAGGCAGAGGCACGTGCCATGGTTTTCGGTATTCACCTTTGCTTGAAAAGGGGCTATTCTCTTATTCGTGTTGAGTCTGAGTCCTTGATGAGGGCCTTTATCTGTACCCATGTTTCATTCAGCCGGCGTTTGATGAGATATCTAGTCTTCGTTCCCACATTCATCAGTTTCACTCTCTGCTTCCGAGAGGCAAATCATCCTGCAGATGCACTTGCCAATAAAGGGTCCAACCATTATGTTATTAGAGTTTATAGCTCATATGTTGAGTTTCTCCACTTAGTCATGGGGGAAGTCAGAGAAGATGTTAGAAGCAAGGCAACCTAAGAGGCGGTTGAATTAGGTTGTGCAGCAAATAAGACAACACTATAAAATTTAAACTTTTGGCTGGGCACTTGAGAGGTTATTCCTGCAAGTAAAGTTAGTACAACTGGAATTTGATAGATATTGGAAAGATTATGAATTGTAAGTTCGAAAACTAAACAAACTCACTATGAAGAGCTTTTTCAATCAGAACTATATTTGGATGGGAGTGTTTTTCAAAAATAGTAAAAATTTTTAAAAAATACTCTAAAAGGTAATCTAAAAATTAGTTTAATTTTTTTTTAAATTTTAAAAAATATCTTAAAATATATTCTAGAAACTCTTTTACTCTTAAATATCCCAAAATATTTTCTAACAATATACCAAAATATAATCTAAAAACTCTGCTACAGCAAAATTTTTCAAAAATACCCCAAAAAACAACTAATCCAAACGGATATTTTCCACAGAAGTTCTTTTCCGCGAAAATATTCACCTTTTTCAATATTTTCTGATATTTGGTTGAAATTTTTAACTACATTCTTATCATCAAAATTCAACTCCTTCCGCCACCCACTTTTCTCTTCCACCACTGAAAACCAATCTTCCTAGTTCCTACCACTAAACATAGCACAACCACTCAAAATGGAAGAATTCAAGTCAGGTATAAGGACAATTCTTTGACTCATAACTACTGGTGCCATAGAAGACATTACCAAGCTAGACATATCAAGACCATGAAATGGCTGGTGATTAAGGTTAATCAATGAAAGTGGAAGAGGAGGCATGAATATCTTCTCAGGTTGAAGAAATAGGCTCTGTTCTTTTTCATATGATTAGTGCTCTTATTGACTCGTATATGAAATATGATGGTTTAAAGATCATAGACCAGCGATCAAACCACAACCTCAAAGGCATTAAAATCAAGGCAAATTTGAGCTAAATATACATAATTTTGATTAAGAAAACACTGCAAAGAAAATTAAAATGACTGAAGAAAGACAATGAAAATTGATAATAATCCAAATTGTTAACAAATTCGCAGTGTCGCCGTCACCAGCAAATTCATCAGCATCAAAGGCAAACTCATCGAAGTCGAAGAGTGGAGTGAGCAAGGTGAGGCCTTTTTTTAATTTTAAACATACTACAAGCTTTGAAAGTTTGACAAATACATTTAGTAAGCAGGATGGATGTATTTACGAAAAACAATTTCAGTAAGTTTGGAAGGAAAATTGTTTTCCACGGGATGAGCGAAAATCTTTTACACAGTAAAATATGTTCATTAACTATTGTGCAAACAGACACAGAAAATTAGAAAAATATTTTTCTGGAAAAGATTTTCACCCGAAACAAACGGACCCTTAGTGCAATTACTAATCACTTGCTCATGGCTGTTATTACAGGCTTAATCTCAATAACTATTTATACAAAGCAAAAAGTAGCTTTACAGCTTTCAAACTACTTCTGAAATTAATGATGGACTAACTAGTCGCTACCGTGTTTGGATGATCATGGTACGGCCTAATTTGCGTCCTTTCTGCCCCAAGGTATCCAGGGTAGAATCATCTTGATAGGGCTTTAGGACGGTTGAAGTAGTTTTTCTTGTTTCCGATCGTTTGTCCTCATAGCTGAAATATGATGGTTTTGCAACTCATATCTTTGAGATGGTATTCGAGCGTTCCATCTTCCCTCCGCCAATTAGTGCATTGATGGTCCGTTATGGATACACTTTGAATAGTTAAAGATTTTGTTGAAGTGTCCGATTGTGCATCCCAGTAGTTCAAAAATGCACCTTTTGCGAAACTTCTCATGAACAGATAAGACGTACGAGGAGTTCTATCATCTTTCCTCCGTATCTTCGAATAGCGCTTTGACCCGAAACTACCTATTCTTAATCTTCAAGCACTTCAGGCACAGTAAACTAAACAATCTCCTTCTGTAATTTATTTGAACTAGTGTGAATACCCGTGCTACGCACGGTGCCTACATTATTAAAAAAAATTATAATCTATGGAAGAATTTAAAAATATTATAATCACGGGCACATGAAAGTATATTTAAAAAAATGAAACTTTGTAACAATAGTTCAATATATGAAAAAAACATCTCCATTATTTATAAATGATCATTTCGATGAAGGTTGGATCCTGAAAAAAAAATAGAAATCTATATCATAAATTGAACGACATAAGGGTCCAATTAAATATAATTGAATATTTAATTTGATAAGTAAATGAAATACTTACAGACATTTTGCCTTTGATTTGATAATCTTCTACGAAGGTGTGAACATTCTTCACACCAGTCAACTCTGAGTACGAACGTCAGTATTGGGGGTTTAATTAATTCTGTTGTTTTTTGTGGAGTTCACACTATAAATGAGAATGCGCGATTTTTGCATGAATTAATGTGTTGGTCGAACAATGCACCTCCATTTTTCTGACAATTAAAAGCATACATAGTTCAAAATTATCTTTTGTTTTAGACAGTTTGTAAATAATATTGTGTAAAAAAATATACATATAAATAATGTATACCTTTGTTTTTAAATCTCTAAGATAAGAAGCATCACAACGAAACATGAATCATGCATGCCTGTCTTGAAGAGCGAAGTATAGTACCGAAACTTGTAAACAATGGAAACAACAATTATATTATAATATTGAAAATATTAGTAATAATTGAAATTACAATGAAAATGTCAATATTCAAAGAATAAATAGTACCAAAACTTCTATTTTGATACATAAGATTACTGTCCATAAGATTACACCTAAAAAGTATATTAATTTTTAGGTGTCATTGTCTCATATGTTCTCGTAAGCAATGTTTTGCAAGATTCTTAGGTGCCATTGTCTCATATGTTTTTGCAAGAATTAATTTTTGAATCTATTCCCTTTTTTTTTTTTTTTTTTTTTTTTGCTCTTTCTCTCGATTGTCAACAAAAACTTACACGATTCCAACTTTCCACAGCAAAATTACAGCATAATCCAGATTTAAGCAGCCCAAGGACATGTAATGCAGTAAGACACAAAATCTGCCAAAAAAAAAAACCAAAACACAAAAAACGAACCTACCCGCTAGTAGTAATCTCTTAATGCCAACCTTCAGAACATCTTATTTCAAAGAAACGAAGAAACTCCAAAGATCACAACTCATAATTAATAGTACTACTATTTTGCGTGAGCAGAATTAATAGTACTACAGCAATATGCTACCATATTAACAGTTTGGGGAAAAACCTACATAAGTCACATCATGAGCACAACTCATGATATGATCAGTTTTTCAGCATAATATGGGACGTAGTATACTTTTGGGAATTACTCATTATCTTTGTCAAATTTAAAGGGCTATAGTGAAGCACTTTAAGCATGATCTTCCACCAAAAACTTCTGCAATAAATGCAAACTGCATTCCTTGTTCAGTATAATGTTTTAGTTAATTCACATTACCTTACTTTTATATTTTTTTCAAAAGAAAAAAAAAAGAATGTTACATTAGTCCCTCATCAGTTTCCCAAGCTATTTGTCTCTAAGTCTGGATAGTCACTCGAGGTGACTGGAGAAAATATCTTAATCTCCATTTTTGTTCTAAACTTTTAGCGCTTTGTGCGTAGAAATAATAGCATTAATGGGAAGACATTTAATTAAAAAATAACGTTTTCCCTAATCAAAGCTATGACCATGTTCTGGGACTAATCTGATTAATTACTAATACAATGAGAACTATATGTCTAAATGCCTAAACTCACATAAAAGCCATAGTACCATACTTTGTTGATTGAGCCAGCAAGGATTAGTATGGAAACAACAATAATATTACAATATTGAGAATATTATTAATAATTGAAAATACAATGAAAATATCAATATTAAAAGAATAAATAGTACCGAAACTTCTAATTTGATTGGCGCGGCGTTTGAGTCGGTGTAGTCGAGATTTTATCCATCGTAGTTGATGTGAGATTTCTCTTTCGTCGACGCAAAGTTGTTGGAACTGTTCCAATTCTTGTGCGGGACTGTTGTGGCGTCCTTTTCGTTTTGTTAGCAGATGTTTCCTCCTTTGCAATCTTGCGAGTTTGAAATTCAGGCATTGTTGACATGCCTGTAAACGGCCATGTTCCATTATGAAGTTAATTTGAGAGGTTCGAGAAGGAAGTTGATTGGAAGGGTTTTAAGAGTAATTCCCAAAAGTAGTACCAAGTATATTGTTGCTTCGTGGCAGTTGGAAAAGATCATGTGCTATCTTCAATTCCGTTGAATTATGGGCTATCTTTATTCTCGTCAATGCTCTTCAACTCACTGGAAAATGGGAATCAGTAGTGGTACTACAACCATCTGACGCACGGGTAAGTGGAAACAGTTTTAATGTAAGTGGAAGTTAAATTTTTGTTTGAGGGAACGTGGGAGTGTTAGAGTTTTAATGTAAGTGGAAGTTAAATTTTTGTTTGAGGGGACGTGGGAGTGTTAGTTGAAGTTAACTCCTTATTTGAGGGAAACGTGGGGATGTAATGTGCCCATGATATTTTTTACGAAATAAGATAAATGTGAAATGCTAGGAAAATAGAGTTGAGAGTGGGAAGGGTTGTGGAGGCTTGTTCCTAAAAATCCCTTCTCAAATTTATATAGATATAGATACTTAATAAAATAAAAGGGTGGCGTTTCTCCCTCATGTACGAGGTTTTGCCATTAAAAAAAAAAAAGCTTCATGTAATCATATATATATATAATAAAGTCGTATTCTCATACTTATCCCTTCATATTTTCTCTTTCCTACGTGGCTTAACGAGACGGCAAGTAGTTTCCTACGTGGCTTGCTCCTTTTTTGTTTGGATATATATCAATTCTTATTTCCTATAAAAATTCTTAATATTATATGATTCTTATTTCCTACCCAAAAAAGGAACTGGAAAGTAATGCGATATAAATAAAAGAGACATAAATCTCCTCTATTAGATATATAGGAATAAATGATAATATATTTTTTTATAGTGTCCTATTCTTTTTTTTTAACAGCTTCATCATAGATCCTTTTTATTTTAAGATAATCTACCCATATATAGAACAACATACAAACAATCTAGACATGGAAATTAAAGAAAGTTAGCTCGAGAAAGTTTTTACAAGACTCACAGTCCCCATGCATAATTGATGTACAAAGAGAAATGGCACTTCATCTGATTGAAAAATTCTGGAAAAGTCCATAAAGAAAATGGAGTGTCATCAACCAAAGAAATAAAATCCCATTATCATAGCTAAAGAAAGATGAGATAAAACATTAGATATTTGTTGAAGTTTTGCACCCCGAAGCCCCTACCCGACCCTCCGTCCGTAGTGTCCTCCAATCCAAGAGAAAGGCCTCCGTCCGTAGTGTCCTCCGCCCGTCTTTTTTTTAATATATTTCTGCTAATAATTCCTTAATCACAATACATCTCTACCCAGATGGTGGGGAGTATTTCGTGTGTGGACCCACATCATAGGAGTCCATGCACTTAAAGGACTCGATATAGTGGAGGTGGTCTTTTAAGGTCGGTAAAATCTATCTTAATAATGTATTTGTAAATTTATTACGTACAGGTTTATATACGTGCATAGTACGAGTCACATAAAGTCTTATTTCCTACCCAAAGTTATTTGGACGATTATGGTTTTATTTCCTATAAGAATTCTTAATATTATAGGATTCTTATTCCTACCCAAAGTTACGTACTTTAAGCAACTTAAATTAAGATAAACATACTTTTAATGTTCTTATCAATATCTCTTTGTATTCTTATCAATTCTTATTTCCTATGTCTACACTACATATTGCCTCTAATATATTGATTTCAAGCATCAAATTCATGGTTAGGTATTTCCAGTGCAAGCGGTTGGCATATTAAAGTATCGATTTTGGGTTTCCACTCCTCTTGATTATCAGGTACATCTTCTTTCAATATATATATATATATATATATATATATAAAAAAGGCATGTTGATCTTCAATTGTAAGAGCTTAGTAACATATCTTGAATTTTGTTTTTTTGTTTATTTTCTATTTGTTTTGTATGAAGACATAGGATTTAAACAAGTACTTTCATCGTTATTTTTGTAGGATTTTTTCTAACATGTTTGTTAATTGATTTTTGTGATCATATACTACGATGTTTGTTAATTTGCCTTCAGGAAAAACAACCAAAAACAAAGGCACTGGAAAGTAATGCGATATAAATACAAGAGACATAAATATCTCTATTAGATATATCTGCAAATTCATTAGTTAATTAAAAGACTCTGGCCGTTTACTTAATTATAATCTTTACGTATTGTTATACACAAACTTGAATGCGATAAATCATTTATTTTTTTTATACTTAGTTATCCTACTTTGCTATCATGCAGTGATAATAGAAAATCAATAAATGCTGATTTGCACAGACAAATCGAGGAGAATATTCAAACAGAAAAAAACAAAAACAAGTTTCTGAATAGTAGAATATTATTTGATACTATTTACTGCACTTTTTATTTATTTTCAAGTTTTTGAATGTTATGGTATTGTTGAATGTTATTTTTTCTATTTTTGAATTATTATTCACTGAATTAGATGTTCAAATTTATATTATAAGAATACTTTACATTACAATGCGCATATAGTAATATACTTAAGACAAGTTATAATAGATTATACATTAAATATGTATTTTATATCGACATTTTTATAAATTGACTAAAGTTTATTATTTTTTGACGATTCCGTTCAACGAACGGGTACAAAACTAGTTCCCCTATAGAGTAAAGGTTATATCAAGAATAGAATTTTAGAAAATGCTGATTGTGTATGATTTTGCAATGTGCCGACTAGCTAATTTTGACTTATCCCTTTTTAGAGTAGGAAAACTTTTATAATGCTTGGAAACAAATAAACATTTTTATTAAAAAAAACTTCAAAAAAAATTTGCTTGGATCCCATTCTTGAATATAAGCAAACCAAACAAATAGTTTTATAATGATACCCATTCTATTATCGAACCAAACATATGAGGGAGAATCATCAAACCCCAAACCTATTAGGTGGAATCATCAAAACCCATGCTCATAGTGGGGTTAATGATATTCATATTGATTGTGATTGAGGAATGTTTACCAAACGGCTGAGTAACTTCTGAGATACAAATTGCTAGTTCACTAGGACGAGCAATTTCGGCTAAAAGAAGTTCATGACCCAATGATTGGTACACACGTTTTTTTTTTTTTTTTTCTTTGAACACTAAGAATGATCCAATTGTTAAACCATAAGCTCTCTCTCTCTCTTGGTTTTTGTTTTGTTCCTTTAGTGATTAGTGCTGAATAAGCTAAGAAACAAGAAATTATTACTTAGGCACAACAAACATGGGCTACTTTAATTTAGCCAATATGTGGATCCTGTTCTGGTGTCGAATGAATAGAGAGACAATGGTTAAGTTAAAGATTCTATTTATGAATTCTTGGTACAAGTATAGCTACAAGCTTTGACAATGAATGCATAATGAAATCACCTTAATTTTCTCTTTGGAGGAAGTGATACAGTCACAATTTGACATATGCCCTTAATGTGCCAATTTGTTAAAAATCTTCACCGGACACTTTCCTTTCTAAGGTGGCCTTGACATTCGTATGACATGGGAATGAGGAAATGAATGCTATTAAATCATTCAAGGAATTGTATGAAGAACCATCTTTCCGCGAAGAAGCTTGTACTTTCTGTTTCATGGCAAGCATTCTCTGCCTCATTTCTTTTCCTTCATTCTCAACACCAGTCTTCTTACCTAGTGCGTCTTATCATTCCGTGTGGTTGGCGGGTTATTGCACGGAGCGGAATTTACCCAATACGCACTATCGGGTAGCGGCTGCGAGTTCCCCTTTCTAACAAAAAACTTATCGCAATAACAACTCTGTCCTTGGCATTCTCTAATTCCAGGCCTGCCTTCCATCCGTTGCGATAACTCAGGTACCTTGAATGCTTTCCAGTGTTGAATCCCAACCACAGTGGCTGAAAAATCCTCCCACAGCAGAACGTGCCAGAACCTCCTTCTGAGGTGCCCATTTCACCGTGCAACCTATTTATCCGACTACTTCTCTAAAGCCTTTGGGTAATTGCTCTATCCATTGTAAACCTTTAACTGAAGATGGCCTAACCACCCACAAGAATGGTTGGCCACTGTCGGCCAGTCCCCAAGCAGTCTCCTCTAGCTCTTTTTCATCTATGGTTGCTAAACTACCCAAGCTTGCATAAAGAACAGAATTGGGAGCTTGCCTATCCAGCCACATCATACAATTTCTGTCTTCTTTCATCAAACTGGTAGATAAGGTTGAAGTCATTTTGTGAATTGGACCTATTGGGAAAAACTGAACTTCGTGTAATTCTTGAAGTTGTGATAATGATAAATGTTCCAGATCCTCTGTTGTGTTCCAAATAACCGCCACAATATTGCCTATACTGATGTTATTAGCAAAATGTTCTAGTAGACCATCTGATATTTTAGAAGATACAAGTAGGGGTAAATCCTTAAACCTCAAATGATGGAGATTGGGCACTGGATCACGCAGCTGAGACTCTGTAATTGCAATGTGAAAAGGTCAACATGAAGAACAATGTACTAGAGAAGCTAACTTGATTAATCATTTTGAGACTGACTTTTAGCGCTAGGATTTTCCAAAGGAATACAAACTAAAAGAAACGGAAAAAAATCCATCTTTCAACACTGAGAAGTACACGGTTGAACATTAATTTATACCTGGCAAGGGAAAATACTCTTCTGCTTGAAGTTGGAGAATAACATGATAAGAATGCATATAACTAGCGGCGCCTGGGCGGAAAACCATGCTTGGAAGGCTTAGATGAGTGGCCACGGCATCACCACAATACATGATAAAATCATATATGATACAGGAGACCTGACCAAACACCTCAGGATCTTTCATTATCTGAAGCAAGTATACAACAAGAGGTCCTCTGCAATTGGTGTTCATAGCTTTTATTACAGCTAGCATGTTGCCAAAAGACGTCATAGCCTGATAACCCGTCTGCTAAGGGCAGGAAAACGAATTCAGGATGATCCAATGGATTCAGAGAGTTGAAATCAGTGTGACTGCTACTATGATTGAGAACCCATTTGAATGAAGAATCTTCCCAAGCTGAAGCATTGGTGTCACATGCCCCTGGAATGGGAATGGGATTACCATTACGATGCGTTTCTGAGCATCTAATGTCAGCATCTTCCGTCTCTGACCAGAATGTTCTCAATCCTGTACTTACAGCTGCTTCCTTCACTTCTGCATACTGAATTATATAGACATCTTTAAATCCCAGTTGTCAAGGGCATCACTGGTAGCAGAAGCAACATTTCATGTACATAACAACATCTCGAGGAGCTTAAGTTTGACTTCAGAAACTTCCATGCATGGAAGGTTTCATTTGTGTTTATGTGGAGACAAATGTCACCTAAAACTTTCGAAGTATACTGCAAGTCAATAATGGAATTTGGTGACTAACTCAGCAATAAAGAGATGAAGGCAAACATTTGTTGACTTATGAATTGATCGTTTCTGTCTTCTTTTGGGCAATAATGAGAAATGTATCAAGCCTTGTGCCATTGGGGCATCCTTGATTTTTGGGCTAAAAATATACTAATATCATTTTCGCTGTGCAATTGCCAAGGCAAATTATTTCTCGCCAGAACAGCTTTTGAGTTTTGGCAGGGGCAAAATACCGCCTAATATTTGCTGTCCTGTTCAGGCCCAATGAATTTCAGACAAAATATGTGGGCCCTACATGTGGGATCCACGTATGAGGCCCACATGTTTGTCGCACGGTTGCACCTAAGTTTGTAACAGAAAATGGATAAATTATATATAACTCCGCTGTGGTTTCGTCTATTATCACATGACCTCTCCTAATATTTTAAAATATCCACTTAATTTTCTTATAATTTTATGTAAAGTTGAAATCTTATGAAAAATAGCCTGTGTAACGTTGTTAATTGAAATATCAATAATGTCTTTACTTAAATATTAAATCAATCGACGATTTAACTACCATATATAAAAGTATAAGGAGATTACATGAATAAATGCAAAAATCATAGGGAGTAAGGTGAATATTTATACAAATCATAAGGGATTATATACAAATTAAAATTTAATCATACGCACTTTTAAAGCGCATTTGGTATAAACGCCATAACTAATTGTACATTCCGTCCATTTTTCACTTTACATAAAATTATAAGAAAGTTATGTGATTATTTTGAAACCTTAGAAGGTTCACCTGGCATTATATAAAATTGCAAGAGGGTTAAAAGTAATTTATCCAAAAAACCAAAACAAAACAAAACAAAACAAAAATTATTCCCACATGATAGTAGCCAAGTGATTTTTTCAAGTTCTTTATTCTTAAGTTCTCAATACCTTTCATTTGTAATCATGTATTGTAGTCGGAGAAGATCCTGCATCACAACTGTCATATGATTAAATTTCATGGGTAGGATATTAAAAATTTTCTCAACAAGTGTTCTGATAGAGAAGTCATACTAATTAAGTGCCGTCTCATTTTAAAATCTAACAAACGAGAAAAATAAGATTCAATAGATTCCATCGTCACAAGTTCAAATTTCCCTTCAACATTATCATATTATTTTACTAGACCTAATAGTCCCTTTGTATGTCTTCTCAAAAATATCCCAAGCCTCTTTTGCCATGTCAATTGTAGCAATTTTTTCAAAAACTAACATACCATTCGCCTGATGAATCTGCGACAATATCAAACTATCTTTCATCTTTTCATCTTCTCTAACATCCTAAGTGTTGTTTCAATATATCGATGTAACTCACATGCATTGCTAAAAATTAAACTCTGCCTTCATTTTAAGTTTTTGGATATTGCAAATATTATTGGAACTAGGATTTATCATACTTCAATCTACCATTGCTTTGACACCACTCTGATTGACCCAAATCAGCAATAATATAAACCCACAGGAAATACTCAAGAAATCAATTAAAAAGGCAAAGGAAAATTTTCTTCTATTCACAATACCAAGCTGCGGGAATTTATAACAGATACTTCAAATGACTCCCCAAGGTGACAAAACTTATGCCCTACTAATTTTACAAGAAATTGGAGGCTACTAACTAAATAAGCCCTTTTGGCTCTTACCCAAAATGACTAATACTCTATTACATATGCGAATTAAATTCCACGTGGCCCTCATCATACTAACTAAACAAATAATAACTAAAGTTTGGTTTATATTTCCTACAAGTATTACCATAGACGCTATAACATACTTAGTAATTGAAATACATACAAATTCTTGTATTACTTTCTAACCATGATATTTATATAAGCTCAAGTGTTTAAACAATAGGAGGTGAATAGGAATAAGGAAAGAAAACATCCTGAGAGGTTAAGCACGGAGTTCAGTCATATTGTAACTTCCAAAATCACACGTTTGCAACTTTGTTATTTTCCTAAAGCTTATTAACAGAAACAATTGGTTGTGCTGGCTCATACTTTGCTGCAATATCATGGGCATTGTAATGGTTATTTTGTCTTTCAAATGAACTCTCTGGTACCAGGTCTTGAATTGCTATTGCAATATGGCCCGCCGTGGCTAGAATATATATGTTTTTATGAGCTTAGAATATAGCAACTTGGCCGTGCATGTTTGGAAAGGCATTTTTCTCAAAAAATTTTAACGTTTTTCGCGAGAATATATTTTCTAATTATCTTTTTACCTCACATGTATCTAATCGTTACAGTACATTTTTCTATGAAAACTCCTAAAAAATAGCAATCCAAACAATGAGATAATGGATTGACTTCAGTCTGTTTGAAGATTCGGTCAGGATTTATCCATTGATTGTCCTCTAACCTTCTTTTGTATTGTCTAAGCATGTCTAGATTAGCAAGAATATAGAAGACAATAAATAATAAAATCACTCTCATACTCAAGTACCATGAAAATTTTATATCCAAAGGTATCTTAGACCACAGCCTGAATTTTACATCATTCTCTTGTTTCTTTTCCCCTCGAGTGGCTTCTGAATTTTATTTTTATTTTTATTTTTTGGGTCAGAGATAAACTCTTTAGATGTCTTCACTTGAAATATTGTAAATGCCTGGAACACCCAAAAAAAAAAGAAGAAAAAAAGGGTTTGACTTGAGGAAGAAGTATTTTGTTGAGACAAAAATTGTTTTGTAATTGATTTGATGTCAAGGATTTAATATCTTTTTTTTTAATTGAGAGATTTTAAATCCATGACTTCTTACTTATAATTTCTCTCACCTTACTATATAAACCAATGCTCCCTACCAATGATCTGATATTTGAATTTTGTCTTTCTTGTACGTAAAGCTATAATAAGGTATCTAGTGTAAACTTATTCCGTTTGTTCTCCCATAAAACAATCTTCATTTTTTGAGTTCAATATTGTTAAGTAATTGGTGACAAAAATTATAAAGTTAAAAGGGGATATTTTCTAGCTCTAAAAATTTTAAAAGGAAAAACAAAATTACTTCTAACAATTTCAAAAGAAACAAAAAAATGGATTATCAAAAGTTTTTTATTTCTTAAACAAATAATAGAAGAACTTCTCAATTCAATCTAATTATATCATTTAGATTTGGAGAAGCATATCAATCAAATGAAACTAGAAATCCCCCTACCCTCTTCTTATTTCTTAAGTTCCACCCTTTCTCTACTGAAAAAATAAATTTTAAAAATAAAATTAAAATTGAAAATGTTTAGATAATCAGCCATCGAATCTCCATGAATCCATTATCAAAATTCACTCTCCAAAGTGGATGAATTCTTCACTGACAAAAAGAAAAAAAAAATAAAAGAAGGATATGACTCATAGAACAAGTAATTAGAAATTAAATAAAAAGAATTACAAAGGCGAAAAAATAACCTCAACACGAAGAATATACAAATAAAGGAACATGAGAAGAAGTCTTTCGTCTTGTGTTTCTCTGAAGTTACGGATGGTGAGATTTCCAGAGCAATAATTTTACCTTCAGACTATACTTTTGGTTTAAATAACCATACTGCCCTTATGAAGCCAACATTTAAGTAATATTTTCAACTAATTTCTGCCGTCGTCTTTGCTTGCTTTCTCCTCTCCCGTGCCCCACACCACCCGCTAGTTGCCAGACTCCCCAGCTCCGCCACCTTTTCGACCTGGCTTCTCTCTCTTCTTTAGTTTTTCAACTTCTTCTACAATTAACACGTAAAATAAAAAAAAAAAGAACAAAAATCTTTCATTTTGATACTCCCAAACTTCCCACAAAAAAGCCCAATTCATAATCAAATAAAATCTGAATCATTAAATTAAAATCTTATTAAAACTTAGAACACCTCAATTCCACCAAAAAACAGAGTACAAATCAGTGGCGGAGCCAGAAAAAATTTTCAATGGGGGCAAAAATAACTCTAAATTTTTTATCTACTATTTTTCTAGTTTTTTAAGAAAAAAAATATTCACCAACAAGTACAAATGATGCATTTATTCCATGAAAAACATAAAAAGACAAATTCAAAATTATTAATGTAATAATAATTTTATTTCAAAAAGCAAACTAAACCATTTACAATTGCTGATGATGAGTTTTCATATTTTGATAATAGTTTACAACTTTTTCGTTTTGAATTTCACGAAGTATATTTTTCTCAATAAAAGTAATTAAACAATCATTCATTTAAGTGTTTTCCATTCTATTTCGTAATCAATTTTTCACTATATTCATAACTGAAAAACTTTTTCTACGGTAGCTGTAACAACAGATAAAATTAAAGGCAATTTTAGGAGCATATAAATCAATGAATACACAAAATTTCGGGAGCACACTCGAAATTATATCAAATTTTTACGTGTATTATAGAAATTTAACAACCGCCACTGCCCCAGTGTAAATCCGCCCTTGGTACAAATCATAGATGAGACTTTTCAGATCCACCACTATTTTTTTTACAATAAAATTTAGCAAGTAATAATACACAGCAATCCCAGTATAGAATGGGTAAGTTAGTGGGCTGATGGAGAAGATTAAAAAAAAAAAAAAAAAAAACCGCCATTGGCGCAGGCCGTAACTCCACCACTGTAACACCAGCCAACAGTGCAACCACCTATCCAACCCTGCCTAATTTTGTTCTACCGAAGGACTTCACATCAACTCATTTCAATCTGCTTTATTCACATCAACTCATTTCAATCTGCTTTATCCAGAGCTCTCTGAGTCCACCTCTGATGATTGGATTTGGGGCAGGGACGGTCATCAGTATGACCGTCCCTGCACGGTTAAGGGCCAAGATTTGTCCGCAAAATTTTGTGCGGCTGAGATTACACCATGTAACTCGATTTTCGCGCCAAGTGTGGGGCCCACCACTATCTGTTGTGAAAATACATCCTGTGAAAAAAAAGTTACGCGATGTATAAAGAAAATTACGCGCAGTTGATAATGACCAAAACCGCCTGGGACGGTTGCACCTGCAACCGTCCGTGCCCCGAGTCCCTGATTGGATTCCTCATCCTATCTAATTCAAGACTCTTACAATGATGAGATGAACTTTATGCAAAACTTATTTGGGAGCAATAATCTCAATGCCTCCTCGTTCAGTGAGAACAATAAAGGAAAGGCTCCTCTAGACATTGAGATTGATCGAAAGAACAAGTGTTCCACTACATTTAATCCTTTTGGATATAGCAGCTTTAGTGGTAATAATCAGTGTTTTGGTGGAAATTGGGATTATGGGCTTTTTCCATTGCCGACCAAATCCTATTTAGGTGATCTCATGAAAATAATCAGTCAGCTGGTATGTACTTGGACCTCTATCTCTCTCATATATTAGATGGAGGCAATGCCTTAACTACTCCTCTTGACCCAAGCAACATGAAAACTTCGAGACAGCGATGATAAATCAAGCCAGTCCTTCATTTAGAAAGGAGGTGGACTTGATGGAGATGGTCCCAGATTCAGAATTTAGTGGCAAGAATGCTATTAGTAGCTTTGTGCTCTAACATTTGTTTAGTGAAAATGACGCTTAAATTTTAGTGTTTTAAAGGACTTTTGGAGTTTTACAAGCTTTTAAGTATTAATGTGGAACCAAAACTTGAGCCCCTTGAGCTTAGTTCCAGCTTTGGCTAGGATTGGCATATTCTGGACAATTTGCTCAAAACTAGTCAAAAAAGTATGTTTATTGATGATTATGTTTTATTATATGAACGATTTTCTTGTTTTAATGTTTTTGCTCTTTAGGTATTAGTTTTCGGTTCTCAGTTGCATGCATATGAGCTTTTTATTGAATCGGCGTTTCATCTTTATAATGCTCTTTCTCACGTTATGTTCACTTCTGCCTTAGAAATGTGTATATTTTTGAATGAAGTAAAAAGTCAATTACTTTTTATTACTTTTACTATGATTTCCTTAAATAAGATTTTTCACAAACACTATTCCGAAAAGACATTGAAAGGATTTCAGTTCCACTTTTTTCACGTGGATGAACATTTAGTTAATATATTTCATGTTTTCAACCAAATTAAAAAAAAAATTTTTTAACATTTGAGCAAATCATTCAAAGTCCGGTCTGATCAGCAGAGCTGAAATCCGGTCAGACCGTCAATGCCAAAACCGGTCACTGATTCCTCATTCCTCATTCAAAAACTCCAGCTTCTTACCTAACCCTTTTCCTCTTCCTTTCCAGTTTCACTCTGCAAAACCTCTAAAACCTTTCCCCCAAAATCAGAGGAAAAAAAATATTTTTTTCATCAATGGATTCAACTTTGATCATGGCATCATCATCACCATCTTCCTTCCTTCACCATAATCTAACCTCAAAGTTGTATCAACCCGTTTTCAATTTCAAACACCCTTCTTCTAGGCCTCTGAACAGTAGAAACTTCACCATTATCAAAGCTTCTTCAGATTGTAGTTCAAGTTCAAATTCTAGTTCTAATCCCTCCAATCCAAATCCTTTAATTTCCAGTCTGAAAACGAGCACTGCAGCCATAGTTTTTGCCGCCGCAGTTTTTGGAAAGTTCCACCAGTTGCCGGCCAGGGCCAGCCCTCCAGCACCACCACCAACTCTTGAAAAACAAGAGGAGATATTGGAAGAAGAAGCCCATAAGGGAAGATTTGAAGAAGATCAAGAAAATTCCCCGTTGACCCAGTTTTTGGAATCCAATTCTGAGGCTGTTGAGGCCTTGAAAAGCTTGCTCCAGGAGAAAATCGAGGTGGGCGAGGATGAGGAGGGGTTGAAGATATTGAGGAAGTTAAGCTCAGCACAGCTGGAGAATACAGAGTGGAAGTTTTTGATGGCTAGGCTGTTGAATGAAATGGGGAAAACTCAAGAATCAAGAGAGGTTTTTGAAGAGATTTTAGCGAGAAACCCATTGTCGTTTGAGGCATTGTTTGAAAATGCGTTGTTGATGGACAGGTGTGGAGAAGGGGCCGCGGTTTTGAGGAGATTAGAGGAGGCATTGAAGATAGCTGAGGAGGAGAAGAAGGTGAAAGAGGCTAGAGATGTGAGGTTTATAATGGCACAAGTACAGTTCTTGCAGAAGAATGTGGAGGAAGCATTACAGAGCTACGAGGAGCTTGAGAAGGAGGACCCTACAGATTTTAGGCCTTACTTTTGTAAAGGGATGATTTATAGTTTGCTGGATAGGAATAAAGAAGCTAGAGAACAATTTGCCAAGTATCGCGAGCTTTCACCTAAGAAATTCGAGGTTGAAGGCTACTTGAGGACTCCATTATCAAGGATGAAGCTTTTTGGAACTGATGAGAACGAGAATTGAGTTTTTGGCTTCTGATTCAGAGTTTTGATGAATTGGTTGTATGTTCTGTTCTCTGCCAACTTGGAGGCCAGAAACTGATCGGGTAGGGTATGCTGGAGTTTTTTTTTTTTTAAGTTCATGACGAAATTTAGCGAATTTGGTCGCTTAACTGTAAGCTAGAGATGCTTTTGATGAGATGAATAATGGATACAGTCTTTGTAGTTTAAATGAAATAAGTAACATAAGAATCAGTGCTTTACTTTGATTTGCTGTCCATCCTATTGTGCTTAGAATTGATGATTAGATCAAGTCAGCTGACAGAATTGACCAGGATGACTTGCTTCCTGCTTTGTGTCATCTATTGATTTCTCATGTTTTGTTAAAATTGGTGTGCTGCGGCCTAATTAGTTCAGACCCGTGGTCTCAGTTGAGCAATTGAAAGTTTGTACATTCGGTGGATAATTTAGATTCAGACTTGCTTCCTGCTCTGTCTCATCTATTGATTTGTCATGTTTTGTTAAAATTGATAGGCTGGGGTCTAATTAGTTCAGACCCATGGTCTCAATTGAGTAATTGGAAGTTGTGCATTTGGTGGATAATTTAGATTCTAAGTATTCAAAGCAAGCACTACATTCTGTGCAAAAGTTTACAATTTTAGAGATGATCCTGCTTTTCTATCTCTGTTGGTTTTAGTGAAAAATGATCCTGCAAAGGGTTCTAAGAAACATTAGATCCAATCTGCTTATTCATTTCATCGTTTATAAGTGACTTTACAATTTGCCTTGAGTGACTTTACAATTTGCCTTGCCTATTGACTGAAAAGCATTTTGGTATATTTTCCAGAAATTTCTGTTTTCCCAACCATAAATGAAAGGAAAAAATGTCATCAAATGAAACTTTCCAAAATGCCAAAACGGGGTTGAGTAACAATATAGTTGAGGATGCTAGACAAATAAATCAACTGTGCAGTCTACTACATGTAACATTACTTTTGTTTCTCGTTAAGAAGACTGGTAAAGCAAAACTAAAAAGAACAAAAAAGTATAGGAAAAGGACATATGTAGTATCAGGACTGGTTTATGGAAATTGCGGTTATTCTGTTTCTTGTTTTGAAGGAACTCAAACTTCAGTTTGTTGACTCCAAGCAAGCAAATTTTATTTATGTTTTCCCTTCTCACTTGCTTTTGTTGTTTTCTTGCCTTTCTATTACAATATCACGAGTCATTGGTCATTAATTCCGGGTATTGCAGTCATGAGTACGCACTGGTGATGCATTCCATGCTGGTACCATGGATATAGATCAGAAATTAAGATGAACTCATAGAAATATTGAGGTTTTGTTCAATTGGAAATTGAAACTCTTTAATTAATTCTTTTTAATAGTTATGCTATAGCTAAAATCATTTGGACAAAATTGTATGAATTTGTGTTGATACTTTATAACCTATGTCTAGATTGAACAGTAATTGTTTTACCAGTACACGAATGTATTTGGCTCTCCTTGTCTGTGATGGGTGGCTATGGCCTGCTGCAATATCTGCTGCTGCATAAGGTAATCACTTACAGGTAGTGTAATAGAGTCAGAGAGCTTGTGCTTGCCAGGGTTAGAGTCTGTTGGAATGAGTCTTGGATTTTCTTTGTTTCTTTTGAGATGTTGAGTCCAGTTGGGGAGTGGGTTCAAGGTGGTTGAAGATCTGAAACAACTTGACTCTCTTAAGAAGTGTCAGTCATTTGCGATTACTATTGGAAGTGAAAATTATGAACAATTACATAGTTTCTCTTATATGCATAAACAGCATCCTGAACCTTGATAACAGTACATTAATTTTTGTAAAGTGAATGATGATGGATGTAGCTTTTCCAGAGACGAATTTCTCAACAGATTCATTAGTTGGAATTCTCAAAACTCCTGCTGTCCCTGATTGAATCTGATTTTCTTCTCCTCTCTCAAGTTTTCAGTTTGGTCATGAATTTTGGCAAGCAGTACATACATGAGTGCTGCTTACACATGACACTGATAAAAGTTGATTGGTACTCTTATTTATCATGATTAGAGAATCAAGTTGTTTTTACTACAGTTCATCCTGTGCTAGCAACGTGCAGTTAAGTGAATTGACCAAACTTGGCAAATGCGCTGCATTTCATACATTGGTTTTCATCCTAATGACCTTTCGGCTCCTGATCTTACCATCTGTTATCGTTCTGTACAAGTTTTGGTCTCTATTATTTTCAATTTGTACTAAAGAGAGGGCCTCGTTTCTGTGGTCCATCAGCATCAAAATGGAACGGCTAGCTCAGACAAGCAAACTTCCAGGTATTCATGCACTGCGATATGCAGCTTCAGAATTTCACTGTAGGTGTAGCTGCTAACCTACGGATCAGTTAAAATATACCCTGTGGATGTTAAGGCAGTTGACCATGCACAAGTTGTGCTGTTCCTGAGAGGTAAACGTCCATGTATGGAGCTGGTTTGTGTGGTAATGACAAATTGTTTTTGTCATTTAGGACAGTCCAACTTCCATCCTCGATTGCTGCACCGATTTAACTTTCATAAAGACGAGAAATAGTCTTACATAATTGTTGTTGACACATGGAATGGTTTGAACATGAACATGCATGCTGTTTCTTCTCCTGTATTTCTATAGAGTTGGTTCTTAAATAAATGACTTGAAGGACTCGCTTGTTAAAGGGAAATTTCTGCAGGAAAAGATTTTTTTTTTTTTTTTTTTGGCTGTCCTGTTAATTGAAACAATTGTATGAAAGTGTTGGGCTCTGAGAGAGCCAAACTCGAGGAAAATTTAACCATGAGTTAGAATGGGAACCACAACCATAGGCTTGACACCACATCCAACCCAAAACCTTAAGGCATTGGATCTATGGATCATTCCCACTTATATGTTCCTCATTCTACTCATCTCTTTCCGATGTGGGATATTGATTCATACTTGATATCCCAACAATCTCCCCCTCAATTGTGAATCTCTTCCACATCGGACCTCTCTCCCTAGACCATCCACTCCATCAAGCCCACTTCAATCTGGAGTGTACGATTCTTGCTCAAGAGCCCACATGCCCTTGCCTCACTGTAGGTCTGCATGATTTTTTTTTCCTGCTCTTATCCAAACCACGCCTTACCACTCCCACTGGCTTTTTATCCTGGAGTCACTGCCCAACCGAATCATCGGCTCTGATACCACTTGTTGGGCTCTGAGAGAGCCAAACTCGGGGAGAATTTAACCATGAGTTAGAATGAGAACCACAACCATGGGCTTGACACCACATCCAACCCAAAACCTTAAGGCATTGGGTCTATGAATCATTCCCATTTATATGTTCCTCATTCTACTCATCTCTTTCCGATGTGAGATATTGATTCACACTTGATATCCCAACAGAAAGTAGTTGGATTGCATTTTGTTTCCCTTTCTTTTTTCTTTCTGGGTCACAGAAGTTACCCTGAAGACACCCCAGTTTAACAACTTTTCCTGGCATTTATTAAAAGGCACATTTGGGGACAATGAGTGCTTCTTTTGATTTGTCTGTAATGTGCTAACAGTGTTAGATGATTCCTTAAACATATCTGTTAGATGATTCGATAAACGTATCTTTAATCAACACATAGTTATCGTTTTTCTGATAGATTATTTTACTTGAGAGTTTCTGCTGAATGCAGCAGCATATCCATTTTTTGTGGCTTTTCTTAACTGGAGTGAAGAGACCAAAAATGTTGTGCTTTAAGATGTAAAGTGGATTCACAAGTTCCAACATTGTCACCCTGTCCTGCTAATTTACTACTGTTTCAGTTAAAATGGGATTTCTCTGATGTATTTTACTCACTAAGAAGTCAGAATACGACCATTTGGGGATAGTGCATCACATCTCACAATCTACCTTCTTGTAACTTCTCTAATCTCACAAGGAGCTGTGATGATGCATGTAAATGAAATATTGGTCATTTATGTGAAATAAGCAAAAAAGAAAAATGATTTGGCCAAGAAGATGTCCCTGAAATTGTAAATAGACACCAAAAATTCTTGTACTTGGATTTTTCTAAAAATCCATTGACAGTGGTGTTAGAAGAAAAGACATTTAATTATTTATCACGTAAATGGTGCACTCGAGTGAGTTGTCGCCATATTAACTATTATTTGTTAATTTTAGCATATGGAAGAAAATTTGGGGCATGTAATTTTGATAGTTTTTTGTTAATGTGGTGCTTTTTCCTGCCCTTTTCGTGCTCTAGATAATATTGATGCATTGAGGTTATTGACATTCGACAATGGAACTTATTTCATTCTAAAGCTGTGTTCGTGTGATTTAATTACTATTTTTTATGAAGGCTTTAGGTGTGGATGCAAATTTAATCAAATTAATGAACTTGCATTTGTCAGCCCCCACGGGTAGTTCGACGGGTTCTGTAATCTAATAGTTACCAGCAGATCCCGTGATTAATCCTATATGCTGACTTGTTGTATATCCTTGAGGCAAAACTCTACACAGTTTTAGGAAATTAGTCTAGCCCTAAGGTTAGGACACCCTAAGGTAAAAAAAAAAAAAAAAACTTGTATTTGTCACAACTGATGGATTCAAATAAGCTGTGGTGTGATTGTTATGTTTAATCTTCCTACTTAAATTTTTTACTTATCTGGTATGTAGTTTGATTACATGATCAAAAACATTTGTACTTTTATCATGTAAACTTTTGTACTTCATTGATATATTAATTGGTTCACTAAGGAGTTAGGAACTTATAAATGGACTTACATAGCATGCGGTTGAGTAGAAAGAATGTTTTATTGCTGAGTAACTCTTTTTTATTTTGAAGTCAAAGACATAAAGAGGAGAATTAGCTCTGTTTGGATTAGCTGTTTTTGAAGATGTTTTTCAAAAACTTTACTGTAGTTGTGTATATCAAAAACTTTTATTGCAGATTTTTTTTTGGATTGTTTTTAGAGGTATTTTTAAAATATATTTTGGGATATGTTTATAATTTACAACTTTTTTGGGATTTTTTTTTAAATTTTACACCACCCATCACCACCCCCTCTGTCCTCCTTCCCCCTCTCTCCTTTCTCTTCCTCTCCTCCTCCCCTCTGTTTCCTCCCCCTCCTCCTCCTCCTCTTTCTCCTCCTCCCTTTTTCATCTCCTTTCTCCCTCTCTCCTTTCTCCCAACCCCAAACCCCTCTCCCAATCATGAGTGGTGACTGCGACTCTAGTCACCACTCTAGCCACCACCTTCTTGGTCGCTACCAGAAAGGTCGCAACCAGAAGCCATGAGTCACGGCTAGAAGGTCACGGCCTTTCTGGTCGTGATCAGATTTGGTCACGACCAGGAAGGTTGCTATCAGTGGAGGGGAGCAGGAATGGGGGGTGGGGAAAGGGAAGGGAGAAGGGAGGAAGAAGAAGGAGAGAGCGGAAAAGAAAGAAAGGAAGAGGAGGAGAGAGGAAGAAAGATAGGGAGAGAGAGAGAGAGAGAGGAGAGAGGAGGGAGGGTCGTGGGTGTGGAAGTGGTGGCGATAAGGTGGTAGCGGTGGTGGTGGAGAGTGATGGGTGGTGGTATTTTTCTTTTTTTGTATATTTGAAATTGTTTTTGATATATTGTATGGATGTAATGTTTTTAGAGTTGTTTTTATTTTTATATTACTGTAACATTGTATATGAAAAACTTGTTTTTTAAAATTTGAAGAATCCAAAAGTAACTAAAGTTGTCTTCTTTCTAGGCATTCCATGTAACTTCGTTTAATCTAACGAGTGTCCTTGGACCACTGGTTACATGGGATTTAGGTTTTTTTTTTTTCTGGATAAAGTTTAAGTGTTAACTTTTCAAAAACATTGAATAAGAGGTTATAAATGATAAACCATCATAGTCAGTGATGTGTGTTAATCACTACCCTTAAGAAACTATTTTAAAGAATCCTAAAAATGCATAGCTAGATCACAATTGATAGACTTATTTGTTTTTTAGAAAATTATACAAAAGATAAATACCTAAGGGGCAACAACTTTTAAAATGGCCCATATAAAATAAAGAATTAATTTTTTATACACTGACGGTGTATACACTATCTTTATTGAATGCGTGACAATTTATCTAAATTTAAATTTAAAATTCAAATTTTACTCATGTGTCATGCATCCAACTGTGATAATGTATACAATGTCAGTGCATATAAGATTTACTCTAAAACAAATGACCAGATAGTTGTAGAGTCAGCTATTATAGGCTAAATTCCTCGAACATACACATTTAATGAGTTGGCAAAATTACTTTCAAATAATAATTTGTGAGATGAAAAATTGTACATCATAAGATAGTGTAAATCATAAATATTATGATTAAATATGAACTAACAATAAGGCAATATCAATTGTTTTGTAATGATTTCCAGCTTACAATCTTACAGTTGTCAAAAGGACCAAAACTTACCATTAACATTGGCGTGGAGGAACTACCTCTCGCTTCTAAGAAAATTTTTATTTCTATGTTATCAGTTTGAAAATTTCGTGGGCAGCCCACAGAATTTTTGCACACTTTTCCCTTTGCCCGATTTGAAAATATAAAAAACTTCCACAAGTTCAACAAGAAAAAGGATACAATTCTTTAATAAAGTACAAGACTTAAAGAGTGTTTGATGATTCCATTAAAACACTTAAAATTTATTTATTCAGTGCTTTTTCTAGTAATCTTGTTTGATTACTAAATCTTTTTTTATATATATTTGAATATATTTAGAGCCACTTAATTTGTATACAAAATTTTACGGATCCGTTTCGATTGATGGATCTAAATTCAATAAGGAGAAAAGTTGTTAAAGGATAAAATGAATTTAAGTTTATTATAAACATGAAGGGTGAAAAAATGAATAACCAAAAGTTTAGGATTGAAATTGAGTTTTTGTTTATTTAGTTTCTCCGACAAAAGTTCACCTACTCCTCCTCCACAGCACAATATAACAATTTGGCAAAAGGGAAATTCATTCATAACACTCCTCACATTTCACTAAATAAATTTTTTTGTCATTTACTTTTAAAATAATAACTTTAAGTATCTTACAAAATCAAATTGGGAAAATGGAATGATTTGAAAATTTTAAACCTAGATTTTCGACAACTTTTTACTCGTAATCCATCACATAACTTGCACATGCTCATTTTTTTTATCGAGCTTAAGAAAGTAAATTTTGAATTATTGAAGGGTAAAATTAAAAAAAATTAAATAGGCCCTTTTTTCTGGAGCCTATTTTAGGGGGGAAAAGGCCTTAGTTAACCCGACCCATATTTTTCTAGGGCCAATTTGGATTTAGAAGGCTCAGGTCACCTTGCTTAAATCATAAGCAGCGTCATTTAACTTGTAGATTAAAAATAGGACAAAAACTTGGGTAGATCCGATCTACAACTCCACTTATAGACTGAGTCGTCCAAAATCTCCCACATCATTACAAAAATCTCCCACTTGTAGAGGGTTAGCAGCTGTAAGAGCTGCTAAACCTCTCCAGTCTCACAAAAATCATCTTTGGAAAAACCATATGGATGAATACACTAGCCTAACCCTCTCCATTCCACGCCTACCCCAAAGGAAGAAATGACAGTTAAAATTCTCAACAAATGGAAAAAAGGGGTTTAAGATATGGAAAGAAGTGGAACGAGTTTTGCTAGTTTTGAGGTATTGAGACCAGATTTTTACTTCTGGCACACAATATATAAAAAGGTTCAACATTAGATAATTGAAAACTACTTTTGCATATTTTACTCATTTTGGTTTTAGCTCAACTGGATGAGCCTTGATAAGCTAAATATAAGTCAATTCAAAGCTTTAGATTAATGACAATTAACTCATTTACTTTCACAATTATAAAAGATGCATCAAATTCTAAAAGATACTTTTTGATATCACATAGAACTTCTGCAAAAATTAACAAAGAGCTATTCTTACTTAGAATTTTTAATTCTAAAGGATTGCTTAATTCTTTTTTATTTGTATTAGTAGATACACTTGGTGCGTTAAATTTGCCAAATTGGTGCCTTGTGTTGGTTTTCTTCTCTTTTTTTTTTGTTATTTTTCTTGTTAGATCTAAAATTTCTTGGATTTCTGTTCTTAGATCTAGAAGTTTTGAAACCTCTTTTGTTATATCTAAACTTTCACTTTGGACTTGGCACAATTTCACATTAGATTTTTTCTTCGTCAAAAGCATTTTTACATTTCATTTGCTAACTTGATACCACAAGCTCAGTTACAACGAGATTACTACCCAAAAGCCATGTTTTCAAACTCAGACCGGACTGGTCGGACCCGCGAACCGGCCAAGTGTCCAGTCCGAGTCTTCCTCAAAAGCCCGTTGTCAAAAACTCACCGAAAACCGGCAAAACCGACTAGAACCTGATTTTTCCAATTTTCTATCTTGATGGTTGTTTATTTTTTTTCCTTTGACTCTTTCACCATGTAGAGAGTTTCATACCTCTGCAACTTTCCAACAACCGAAAAATCCAAATGAAATGGTGAATGTCAATCAATTCACTTGGAGATCGTCGCATGATTTATGCCATGGACACACATCATTTTCTTCTCAACTCTGCTGTCATCTAATATGGAGGAAAAGGAGGAGCTTCCCTTTCTTCTTTGCTTGGCACAATTTCACATTAGATTCATGGTCTTAGCATTTTTACATTTCATTTTCTTTTTATTGAATCCACAAGCTCAGTTACAACGAGATTACTACCCAAAAGCCATGTTTTCAAACTCAGACCGGACTGGTCGGACCCGCGAACCGGCCAAGTGTCCAGTCCGAGTCTTCCTCAAAAGCCCGTTGTCAAAAACTCACCGAAAACCGGCAAAACCGACTAGAACCTGATTTTTCCAATTTTCTATCTTGATGGTTGTTTATTTTTTTTCCTTTGACTCTTTCACCATGTAGAGAGTTTCATACCTCTGCAACTTTCCAACAACCGAAAAATCCAAATGAAATGGTGAATGTCAATCAATTCACTTGGAGATCGTCGCATGATTTATGCCATGGACACACATCATTTTCTTCTCAACTCTGCTGTCATTTATAGAATATGGAGGAAAAGGAGGAGCTCCCTTCTTCTTTGCTTGAATCTGAGATCAATTCATGGCTTAGGTGAATTGTTCTTTTTATTGAATCTAAAATGTTTCACTAAGAACCCAAATTAAGAGAAAAATTCCATTCTCTAAATTCTTTAAGTTCTTGAAAGATTTCATATTAAATAGGAAAAATAGAAAAAAGAAAGGAGAAGAGAGAGGAGGAAAAAAGAAAAGAAAGTTTTCATGTTTGTTTATTGTGTGTCATGAAAGAAAAAGATATTGTCTTGGTGTAGAGAAAGAAGAAGAAAAAAGGAAAATTAAGAGAGAGAGAGAGAGAGAGAGAGAGAGAGAGAGAGAGAGGAGTAAGACGAGGAATTGACGGCCAGAAAGAATAAGGAAGAAGATGGATTAGATTTAATAATTGTTAGCATTGATGAATACCCTAAAAGTTTATGTTAATTGCATTTTGGCCCTGTATTATTTTAACAAAGTGTAGAATAATCTAATATATTTTCCAAGTTACATTTTTACCTGTAATTTTTAAAATTTTTTAAATTGAATCCTTTTGGACTAAATCTAAACTATTCAAATATGTAAATGAAGTTGTAAACCACTAATTTAAGGATAAATTTTATATATTATTTTGTTTATTTATTATTAATATATATGACGTATTTATGACGTCATTCGGTTCAACCTCCTATCAATCACGATCGAACACATTGACCCCTGACCTCTAAGATCGGCTAAATTGATCCCCGGTCCGAGTCTGAAAACATAACTCAAAAGGTCTTTTTGTGTGCTCTCTTTCAGCCACATGGGAAAATTTTCTTCCTAGTCTACTTCTCCAACAAGTTTGACAACAAACTTTGCTATATTATGTGCATATCCATTTCCTAGTCTATTAACAAAAGAAAAAGTATATTTGTCAAATAGACTTTTCATGTTTTGTATGTCCTCTCTAGTAAGACAGCAACTCTGGAATCCTTTGATGTTTTCTTCCATTATCATTTCCACTACTGCTTTGCAGTCTGATTGAAACTCTACTTTCTTCCAATAAGCTTCCCGTGCCTTTATTATTCCCATTCTGATTGCTGCAGCTTTCTCCACCAGTGGTTCACTAGTTTCCCTTGCAAATTTTGCCCATGCTTTCAGTATCCTTCCTTTCTAGTCCCTTGCTAGCACTCCTAATCCATATTTGTCCATTCCTATTGAGAATGTAGCATCTGTGTTAATCCTTATCACTCCTTTACCAGGTGGTCTCCAAGTTGCTGACTTTGAGTTTCCTATTTGTTCAATGTACTCCTTTCCTCCACTATTCTGGGCATCCATGAATGCTACCCACTCTCTCTATGCTTTTTGTACAATGAGTCTAGCATCTACCTCCTCATCCAAGAATATCTTCCTCTTTCTTGCTTTCCAAATCTACCACATAATATTTACAATTAAAGCAATGTGTTCTTGTCCCCTATCCCTCTGTTTTGCATCTAATATCTCTTTTCACCATCTGACAAAATTATTTCTCATGTCATTTAACCCATCCCAAGTTATTGGGGCAATTCTCCATGTGAGCTCAACTTTCTTACAAAGGAATAGTATATGTTCCACTATTTCCTCCTCTTATCCATAACAATCACAAAATTCATCTCGCTTCCCTGATTTTTTGTGTATCTGTTCATTTACTAGTAAGCTGTTTAACAAGCATCTCCATACAGAATACCTAAGTTTGTGCTTCATCTGCAATGACCATAGGCTTTTCCACCTTCTGGATCTCTGCTGAAGGTAGTTAGTACCATCCCTGTCTTCCAGTTCACCTTGCTATCCAATTCCTTCCCTTTCTGCTGCATATGTAGATTTGACAGTGAACTGTCTAGAAGTTGTATATTTCCAATACATTCTATCCCTTCCCCCTATCAAGCTCAGTGGGATGGCTAGAATCTTCTGCACTTCTTCTTCTTCAAACCATTTTTTTACCAGCTCCTGATTCCATTCCCCTTCCTGTATTAGTTCCTCCATATTCTCTATATTGCACACTTTCTATCTTACTGTTTTGATCTTTCTTTCCTCATCACTTGGGATCCACTTGTCTCTCCACACTTGCACAGTTCTCCTATCCCCCACTCTATATCTCGTCCCTTTGTCTAGCAATTGCTTTCCTCCCATTAAGCTTTTCCACACCCCAAGAAGCTGCTTTTGGAGGCTCTCTATTCTAGCTTTGCCTCTCCCAAGGTATCTTGACTTCAAAACTTTATTGACTAGCAGGTTTGGATAAGTGATAATTCTTCGAAGTTGCTTTGCCAATAGAGCTTTGTTAAAACATTCCAAGTCTCCAAATCTCAGTCCCCCTCTGCCTTTAACTTGGGTCATTTTAGTCCAACTAATCCAGTGTATTTTCCTTACATTTTCCTCCTTTTTCCCACCAAAAGCTTGCCACCATCCTGCATATGTCTTTCCATAGATTCTTTGGGAGCATGAAGCATGACATGGTGTATGCTGGGAGTGCCATGAAAACTGACTTAATCCTCACCTCTTTTCCAGTATGCTTGAGTAGGTTCCTCTTCTAGTTCTGCATTTTGTTTTGTAGGCTATCCTTAATGTATCCGAACACTTGCTGTTTAGATCTTCCTATCATCATTGGTAGGCCTAGGTATTTTCCACTCCATGCTTTTGTCATATTTCCTAGTGCTGAGCAGATTTTCTTCCTTAGGTTCCTGCAAGTGTTAGCACTAAAAATATAGCAGATTTTTCATAATTTATAATCTGTCCAAACGTCTCTTCATAAGTGGCCAGCATGTCTTTCATTTGTCTTGCTTCCCTTGTACTAGCCTTACAACAGAACAAAGAATCATTAGCAAAAAGAAGATAAGACACCACAGGGTAGGGGTGGGCACGGGTCGGGTACCCGCCCCTAACATGATTTGGCTGACCCGACCCTAATATATCGGATCAGCCATTTTGCGACCCTAACCCGCTCCTAATATTTTCGGGTACCCGAATAGCGGGTACCCGAAAAAAAGGGGCGGGTCATAGGGTACCCGCCCCTAAAAAAAACTATTTTTCAATAAAAAAAAATTTATTTTCTACTTAATATCAACATGTTTTTCAATAAAAAAAACATGCTTTTCCAATTAATATTGGTAGAGATATTGTAATTAAAGTCCATACATCACCATTCTCACACATTTCATCCAATAATCAAATCGATCTCATAAATTTAGTACATATTAGAATATCTAATAGACAAAACGAAGTTTCATAATAATTTTGAGTACATCACCATTTTCACACATTTCATACTTCTACAACACAACAAACACAAGGATAATAAGTATTTGGTAACTTCCCCAAGGATAATATGGTACAAGACCGCATCTCAAATAAGTCAATTGTGAAATCAAGTTCGGAAAAGAATTGAATAGAACTAATTATTTTTGAAAAAAATATAACCAAAATAATGTTAAAAATCTTCCCCAACTTCTTTACATCTTTGGAATAGACCTTATGGTATTAAGGTGATGAAAAAGAAAAATAAATTTCTTACACTAAATAAAAGAGACAAATTAAAGAGATATAATTGCAAATGAATGACACAAATATTTTAATTATCTAGCTAACAGAAAATTGAAACTCCAAACAAAAATCTTTGATTGAATTGATGCAAGATTTGCAGGAAAGATCGATGGAGGTAGAATAAAAATAAAAAAGATGAAAGGGATGAACAATTTTTATAACAGAGTTTCACAAATTTTTTTTTTCATTTTGTTCATGTTTCACCGAGAATATTCGCTTTCTTCAAAAAAAATGAGAAGAGTAGATCATATAGGATTAGAATATGAGGCTGCGAGCCACTTCACTTGCACTTAGAATTAAAAATTACAAAATTATAAAATGATCCCTACTTTTTTAATATTTATAAAATATACCCTGCGGGTCGGGTATTTTTATTTTTCTGATCCGTATCCGTACCCGATTTTTCGGGTACCCGACCCTCATCTGCCCCGCTAAGAAAAATCGGATCGGGTATCCTATTTTTCGGATCGGATCGGATCGGGTTCATCGGGTTTTCGGATCGGCGGGTTTTTTTGCCCACCCCTACCACAGGGCATCCCCTCTCAATTCTTACTCCTGTAATTAATCTGTTGTTCAAATTCTGCTTCATTAGGTTTGATATTCCTTTGGCACATATAAAGAAGAGATAAGAGGAAAGAGGGTCCCCTTATCTTAGACCTATGGAAGGCTTGACATAGCTAGTTCTTTGCCCATTTATATTAGAGGACTAAGAGGCAATAGATACACAGCTCATGATCCATCTAATTCAAATTGGACAAAAACTCATTTTCATCATCATTCTCCCTAAGAACTATCATTCCACCCTATCATATGCTTTTGACATGTCAAGGTTAAGGACCATAAAACCATTCTTGCCTTTTCTCTTATTTTTCATGAAGTGGATTATCTCTTGGGCTAAGATGACATTATCAAGAATTTGTCTACCAGGAACAAAGGCTAATTGGGCATAGTTAATACACTTGGGAATGACTTTCTTTAACCAATTAGCCAAAACCTTAGCAATTATCCTATATAAAATATTACAAAGAGAAATAGGTATGTACTGGGACATATTAATAGGAGCTCCACTTTTGGGATAAGGGTTACTATAGTTTCATTGATAGATTTAAGGAAGTGGCTACTATGCAGGAAACTTTTGATAGCAATCACAATATCCTTTTGATTACATGCCAGAATTTTAGGAAAAAATAAGAGGTCATACCATTTGGTCTAGGAGCTTTATTAGGGTGCATTGAAAATAAAGCATTTTTCACCTCCATCTCTTCAACTGGTTTGATCAGCATTGTATTCATTTCATTTGTGATTGTGCGAGGAACACCTTTAGTGACAGCTTCAAATTCTATTAGTTGAGAAGATGTAAAAAGTTTTTTTTTGTAAAATCCACAGATTTCATCCTCAACATCCTGCTCTGATTCACACCATTTCCCTTCCTCATTCTCTAAGGATGTTATCCTATTTCTTCTCGTTTTTGTCATCACCCTTGCATGGAAGTACATTGTGTTTTTGTTACCCTCTTGAAGTTATCTGCATCTAGCCTTTTGTGCCCAAAAGGATTCCTCTTCCTTGCATGCCTATCCCAATTCAGTTTCAGTTCCTCAATTCTCCCTTTGTTCTAGTTATAGTCACCTTCCTTTCCTTCTTGAATTTGCAGTTTCAATTGCTTAATCTCTCTTCCTGAATTCATTCTGATTTTTTTCCTGCCATTTCATTAAGCTCCACCTGCATTCCTTAATTTTCCTTGTTAGCCTGAACATTGGAGAACCTTACTACTGTACTGACCATGCTTTTGATATCAGATTTTGAGCTACAGCATTTTGTCCCCATCTTTTACCAAAATAGAATCTTTCTCCAGTCTTCTTTTCCTTTGTACCTATATCAATCAAGAGTAAGCAATGGTCAGAGGCCTCCAATGTGCATACATTTTGTCCTTTCAAAAGCTTGGTGCTAGTTTATGTTTACTACTATATCTAGCCTTCGCTTAATTTCCTGTCCTTCCCAGTGAACCATCCAAGTCCAAGGCTTTCCTTCATTACCTAAGTCAATTGCATCCATGCTACTTAGAAGGTTTCTAAAATCCTGGAAACTTTCCATTGATCTTACTCTTCCCCTCATTTCTCCTCAATTGAGGTAATATCGTTAAAATCTCCTACCATCATCCATTTTCCCCCCATCCACTGACTTTGCTTTTCAGTTCCTTCCACTGCATCCTCCTAGTTGCATCTTCTGGACTTGCATATATACCAATGAAGCACCACTCATATCTTTCTCATGTATCCAATATGTGTGCAGCTATGTAGAAGTTAGTTGCCTCAATGTCTAGTATCCTAACATAATTTTTCCAAAATAAAGCCAATCCACCAGGTTTTCCAGAAGAATTAACTATGAAACTATCATCAAACTGTAGTTTCTTTTTGACAATTTCCATGAATTTTTTTTGGTTTTTTGATTCACTCAGAAAGACAATGCTAGGAAAGTGGAAGTATGATACCTCCTTTAGTTAGGGAACTGTCAAGGGGCTTCCTGCTCCTCAATAATTTCACATCGCAACCTTCATTGACATAATGGAAGCCTTTCTGGGATTGCCTTCATTAGGGATGGCAATTGGGACGAGTACCCGCGGGAGGCTAATGGGCTGGGGGTAGGGCGGGGGATGGGGCGGGACAGGGGGTAGGGGTACACAACCCCGCCCCGCCACTCATTAAAAAATAAAAAATATATAATATTTAATGTAATTAGTTATAAACATATTATTAGTTAAAAATATTATTATTTATTAATTAGTTATACTAAATTTACTAATACTAATTATTCCAATTACTAATTAGTACAATTCGCAGTGACTATTCCAATTACTAACTAGTACACAGTGACTATTGACTTTTGACTAACCATAATTTCACATCTCACAATTCACAGGCTCGCAATTTCCTAACTTCCTCAAAAAACAACCAACCAAAAAGGCACTTTGGCTCTACCTCCCTACTTCCTCTGGCAAACAAACGGCCTCAATCTAAAATAGTGAGAGGATATATTTTTTAGTGATCCTTACTTCCTCTGGCACTCTTCCTCTATCTCCAAATGGCCAGCCAAAGCTGACAAACCCCCAACATATTTTGATTCATTTGTTCCTCTCTTTCAATTGAACTATTGAAGCAGCAAAGCTATTGAAGCAATTTCCACACGGTCCAGTAGCGTCCGTCATAGTACCCCGGTGACCTGTGGTATTCAAGGTACAAAAATCCAGTCATAATTTTTTGTGTGGGTGTCTGTGTGTGTTTTGGGGAATGGGGTCATAAGTAAGCTTATGATTTTTGTATTGTTTAAAAGGTTTTAAAGATTAAAAACAAACTTGAAATAAAAAAGTGAAGTTATGAATCAACAATTAATTTTAGGTACTTATAAATTGTATTTAAGGTGGAGGTGACAAGTGACAATTTAATACTCCTAGTATATGTATTTAATTAATTAAAGCAGCATACTAACAACCGCAATTTTGTGATTTAAGATACTTGGTCTTTGAATGTGTTTAAGAGGTTATTTCCTTTTACAGTTTTTTGGTTTATGTATCCATATTAAGGTGGAGATTCCTGGAATATAACAGCCTTAAGAAAAGTAGGCTATAGCTTTTAACATGTAGCCTGTAGCTTTTTCTTTTTTATTGAAAAAAATGTAGCCTATATTTAAATAACATTTATTATTATTATTTTTTCCTTTTCTTTTGTTTATAATAACACGGTTTGATATAAATTGATACTAAAAAAATAGCTTTTATACAGATATTTTATTGTTCTTTCAAATTATGAATATGTGCATTGCACAAAGTCAAAGTGCTAGTAATAATATATGCAAAACGAGTTAATATATTGGCCAAAACATGCTAACTTTTCTCCAAGTTTCATTAATTAGCATATAAAGCATATAACATGTTTGATTATTAGCGCTTTACCTTAAGTTTAATTCTCTGTCAAATTTGCATGTGTTTTTCACAAGCAAGTTTATAAGTCCTACACCAATAATTACATATTTGTGAGCATTCATTGTGGTTTGATCAAAAGTTCCTCTACATAAAATTTTGGCAGATGATTATCCTCACATTCGAGTTGTTTGGCCATTTTGGCAAAATTGCGAGTAGCTAATACATATATACATGTTAGTAATACTTGCTAGTTACTATATTAGCAATAAGTATACATGTTAGTAATACTTACTAGTTATTACTACTAGCAATAAGTATACATGTTAATAATAAGTACTACTACTAGTATACATGTTAGTAATAGGTATTCAATTGGTAGTACTAGTGATTTAATATATGATGTAGCAGTATTTTTCCTTGGGAAGAAATTGGCGAATTGGTTTGGAGGAGGGGGGGTTTATTTTTTTATTGCTTGTCTAGTGAAATGAGCGTATCTTACGTATATTTGTTTGGTGAAGCAAGTGTATCTCACTATACTTGTTGGTATCCTATCAATTGTTGAAATAAATGTGATAGGAGATTTCTTTTTTTCTTTTTCTTAACAAGTAAAACATTTAGAAAGGTTAGCTTCCATCACATATTCATGACTCTTAATACTTACCATTATCATTAAAATAGGAGCATGAAAGCTGCAAATGTTATACCATAAATCTATCAAAGTAACCAATTAGACCATCTCTTAGAGACACTAAATAACCTGTATGCCATTGCTTTAAATGTTTACCTTTTCACAATGATTGGTAGAATATTTTTCTAGTTTGACAAAATTTACTTCATGCTTGCTGTCCATATATAGGGTTCATGTAAAATTAGTGTTGATCAATCATATTTATCTATTTTGTAGAAGTTTCACAATGGTGAATCGACCAGAAAATCAGTCCAAACAAGGAGATAATTCTCCAACTCCATAATCAATCAATGTGGAGCCAATTGATGTAGAACATCAATCAGAACACACTCAAGAAGAAGAATATGAAGTTGTGGGAGGTAAAAGGAAATTGAAATCAAAAGTGTGGACTCATTTGTTAGAGAAATAGGTGATGATATTGTTGATTTGGATGTATGTAAGTATTGTTAAAAAAAAAAGCTACAAAACAGGTAGTACTCATGGGACAAGTAACTTGCATGATCATCTTAAAAGGTGTGCCAAAAGGCCTAATCAAGTCATTAGACAAATGTTACTCCGGGATAGTAGTAAAAAGATGATGGCAAACAAGAATTGCATAATCATGTTTTTGATCAACAACTGTCACGCAATGAGCTTGCAATAGCAATTATATTGCACGAATATCCATTTTCTATTGTTAATCATATTGGTTTTTGAAGATTTGTTAATAGTTTGCAGTCATGTTTTAAAGTGATTTCAAGAAATTGAAATCATAGAAATTTGAAGATCTATGAATCATAGAAATTGAAAATTTGTGACTTCTCGGAGAAGTTCAAAAGCAAGGTGGCAATTACAACTGATATGTGGACTTCTAACAATACCAAGAAAGGTTTCATGTCCATTACTGCACATTACATTGATGACTCTTGGATTTTACAGTCTCAAATTTCGAGGTATGTTTTTCAAAATTTTAAGACTTAAATTATGTTAATTGATAATGTACATAAGCAAACTATGTCTTTACTTCTTTTTTTTCTATTTCTTAGGTTTGTTTATGTTCTTGTCCCTCATACCAAATATGTGTCGAGTGATATATTGCTATCTTCTTTGATGGATTGGAATGTTGATCGTAAGATATTTACAAATACTTTAGACAATTGTTCCACCAATGATGCTATGATCACTTGTTTATTGTATAAGTTGCATGTGAGTGATTTAATGATAGATGGTTTGGTGCTTCAAATGCGTTGTGTTGCTCATATTCTAAATTTGATTGTAAAAGATGGGTTAGATATGATATAAATGCTATTGAGAAAGTTCGTGATAGTATTGTGTATTGGACTGCTTCTACTGTTAGAATTGAAAATTTTGAAGAAGCTGCTCGTCAATTGCGTATTTCTTGTACTAAAAAATTGTGCTTAGACTATAAAGCCCGTTGGAATTCAACCTTCTTGATGTTGCAAACAGATTTAATTTATAAAGATGTATTTTCACGGGTTAAAGTGCGTGAAAAACACTACACTTGTTTGCCAAGTGATGAGGATTGGATAGTTTGTAATGATATTTGTGTGAAGTTGAAATTGTTCTATCAAGTAACTGAAATATTTTCTGGCACTCGATATCGTATATCTAATGAATTTTTTGCAAAAAGTTGTGATGTCAAGGTATCATTGGCTCAATGAATAAAGAGTTCTAATTGTTTAATAAGAGTGATGGTTGAAAAGATGATGTCAAAATATCAAAAGTATTAGGAAGATTGTAATGTGATACTTGGCATTGCTACGGTTTTAGATCCGAAATATAAAGTGAAATTGATTGAGTATTATTTTCCTATCATTTATGGTATTGAATCTTCCATGAAAATTGAGAAAATTCGCCAAAATTACTATTCTTTGTTGCTTGAATATCAAGTTCGTTCTAGTAAACATATTGTCGGGAGTTCCAATAGAAATGAGCATGTTCTGGGGAGTTCCAATTTGAATGAGGTTAAAATAGATCTCCTTGTTGCTTTTGATCAATTTGTGGCTTCCAATTCATTAGATGTTACTTCTAAGTCGAAATTAGATTTTTATTTGGAAGAAAATTACCAAGAGTTCCAACTTTTGACATTCTTAGTTGGTGGAAAACACATGGGGTTAAGTATCCTAATTTGTAAAAGATGACTAAATATATTCTAGCTATTCCTGTCTCAAGTGTGGCATCGGCATCTGCATTTAGAACTTATAAAAGATTAATTGGTCCTCATTGATGTAGATTTCATCATAATACCTTGGAAGCATTGATGTGCGCTCGCACTTGGTTATGAAATGAAGTCAATGGTAAATATAAGTTTTAAATTTTAATCTTGAAATAGTATAATTTCTGTAGCATTTTTTATTTCTTAATTATGTGACTACTTGTTTATCTTTTGGCAGTTACTTGCTCTACTTTAGAAGGGAGTTCATATTCCACTTCGTTTGACGAAGAAGATGATATTGATTGTGTTACAGAATATGTTCACAAATTTGATGATGTTGCTCTACTTCACATGTTCATGATGATGTTTGTCATTCTTAATTTTGCTTTTTTATTTGTCATTATTAACTTTTCTTTGTTGTTTGATGATGTTTCAAATTATTTATTATCAGATTTACAAAGGAAACGGAAAAGGTATCGTGACATGTGAAGGAGGAAATTGAAGACTTGATGACTAATTACATGTTTTAATAAAATGATTATTAAAATTCAAAAGTGAAAATTTGATTGTTTTAGTTATATTTATCTCATTCTATTGAATTGTATTCAAATAACTTTTATTTTGTTATTTTTATGAGATTTAATTATGAAATTACAATGGATAGTGCTTTAGTCATGTGTTAATATTTTTAGTACTTAATTTTTGACTAAAATTTGATCACAATACAATTATAGGAGACATTTTTATTTGCTCCCGCAGGGGGCAAGGCGGGGCGGGGGTTAGTTGTGGACAACGGGGCGGGGGCGAGGGACCATTAAGCCTCTGTCACCTTTTGCTACATTTCTAGTTGCTGTCCCACCTTCATCACTTTGTTTCCTTTATGTTCCATTGATTCTGTGTCCATTAGCATTTCATTAGATTTATCTCTTTACTTGAACTTTCTTTTTTCTCCCAACTTCTCTTCCCCCATTGGTGAGTTGATTTCAGCTAAATGAGTTCTCATGCTTCTTGAGATTATTTTAAGGCCCCTGGTCTTTTTTCCTAGTACAGTATTCTCATTTGTTGACGCACCTTTCCTTTCCCGTTTATCTTAACTTATACATTGTTTTTGGTTCCTACAACTCTTATGTATTGTTTGTCACTGTCACCCACATTTTACTCATCTTTACTATCTACCACCATTTCTTCTATATTTGTCCTTCCCTATTCCTTTTCCCCCTCAATCATAAAGGTGTCCAATGTTTTTGGCGTCATCTCTTCCTTTTTCCGGTCCTTTCCACCTCTTTTTTTCATTTCTTCCCTTTTTCCTATCCCTTCTCTCATCTCCCTTGCTTCTATCTGTTTTTCCAATTTGTTTTCCTCTTGTTTTTTCCAACTCTCCTCTTTGTTCAGGCTTCTGTATGTTGCCTACTGTGCCTGTTTCCTACCTTCCAGGTTATTTATCTTTGGATACGCCTCTTGTGTTAGCAACTTCAGTTGATTTTGTCCCTTACTAACCTTCTCAGTTGCTTCATTTTCTTCCCTTTTTGCTTCCATAGGCGAAGCCATGATTTTCCCTACTTTGAGCCAAGCTCCATACTACCCATCTCTAAGTGGTGTTCCTGTTTTTTCTTCAAAATTACATGTCTTGTCCCCATGTCCAATTATACCACATTTATAGTAGAAATCTAGGCATTTTTCATACTTGAACTCAGCCCAGACTTTGACACCATTATGTTTCATTGGTATTTCCCTCATGAGAGATTGGACATGTCCACTTCTGCCAGAATCTTCACGTGTTTTCCTTCTTTTCCACCCCTTGATGGTATTATTGCCTCTTTTACCGAGTTGAATATTTCACCAATTTTGAGCCCCGCTGCACCGCACATCTAGTGGATTGGAAGGTGCCACATTTGCATCCATAACATGGAGGAGTTGAACATCTCTTGATTTGTTTCAATTCCTTCCCTCCATGGCTTTAGGACTAGCAGTTGATTATCCAAAAGCCACAGTCTGCCCTCAATGCCTTATCCCTATCCTGTTCCTTCTCAAAGTTGAACTGGAAAACATTTGGCCCCAGTTCAGTTACCTTATTGTTTCTTGGGTATCCCCACACATGGTTGGTTAAAATTCTTCACCCGTATGTAATTTGTCACTTTATCTTCTATGATTCTCCCCACCAAACTGAGTCTACATTCTTCCAAGCTCGCTGCCACATCTCCCCAATTCAGATTTAGTCTTTCAGTCTCTCTTGCCCCCATTAGAGGGCCACTAAGGTGTTCCCTTCACAGTCTTCAAATATCTGATGAAGGTAGATATGAATCCAACCTATTGAAAAAAACGTGAAAAATGCCCAAAATCAAACACCTCACAAGCACCTGTGTGGTTAAAGACAGGATACAATTCTAACAAAAACAGGGCACAAAGGTTAGCTAAGACATAGTTATTGATTCAGACAAAAGACTAAAATGTGCTAAAACGAAATAAAAAGAGATTTAAGGCAAGAATAGTGTTATTTCCCGCAGCTTACACTTCCATGCTTTCCAACTGCTATTCCTCAATTTCTGCATTGAAGATGAGAGAGGAAGAGGCCACCAGACACATTTACTCCATTAGTATAGTTGATTAGTTCGCACTTCCTTGCCACAGGATTTTGGGTTTACTTTCTGGGGAACTATTGTTTTGAATGTTCAAGTTTTGATGAAAACTGGCTTTTGGGATTTGAAATTTGAAATGTTGCTAAAACTCAGACACTTTTTTCCTCCTGCACCAAGGAGAAAGTTCTCAACTAGAGAGAGATGCTCTCACTTAGAGGAGAGAGAGTAGTTTCACATTAGATTTAGATATTTGAAACATGCACATATTTGGCCTGGAGTGATTCATCTCATGTGGAAAGATTTTTTGTGAAACTTTATAGTTCTATTTTTGTTTAATATTTCATACATATGTTGTATCTAGTGATTTTCAGATTTATTTGTATTCATTGCATGTTTAATTACTTTTAGTCATAAATGCATATTTATTGCAATCAAATTACTTTGCTTATATAAAAAGAAAATCTCAAATTTGGTGATTTATTAGTTGATGCCTATGCATTCATTTAATGGAAAATGAGAAAAGTTTCGTGTTTTTTTGGCACAAAACGAACCAGTGATATACTTAATGAGTTCATTAATTAGTTTTTTTAAAAATTTTTATAAAGGAAAAGGGTATGTAAAAACCATTATTGAGCAGTGGATGTTTCTCGTATCCATATGTCGCGCCCCATTTTTTCCAAATAAAAGATGAAAATGAAATGGTGTTAGAAAAATGAGTTTTTGATAAAGAAAAAGGGGCTAAAATGGGACATAGAAAGTGTGATAGTTTGGGCCCAAAATTTAGTCTAAAATGGGTTTTTAAAAAAATAGAGTTACCATTTGGTATTGAATTTAAGTGTATCAACTCACCCAAAATATATTTTTAAATGAAAACAAATAAAACCCTTTTAGACGACTTTAGATCTTTAAAAACGAGAGAAAAGAGTTCAGAAGTCACGGTTAAAGAAAGAGAAGGCAAAAAATTTGATCTTATGCACCCTTTCAATTTAACCGAGGCTAATTGCGATGTCGCGCCTCATTTTTCGCGATAGAAAATAAATAATGTAAAGTGTTTATAAAAGATGTGATTTTATTTTAAAACAAGTGAAAAAGGACCTAGAATGGGACTTCAAAAAAATGCGACAATTTGGGTCCAAAATTTAGTCTAAAAGGGTTTTTAAGAAAAAGAGGAGTCGCCACTTGGTATTAAATTTTGGTGTACCAAGTCACCCAAAAAATATTTTTTGACAAAAATAAAATAAAACCCTTTTCGACAACTTCAGGTCTTTGAAAAATAAGAGAAAATGGATTCGGGAGTCACGGTTGAAGAAAGGGAAGGCAAAGGTTCGATTAACTCAAACCTAAGGCATCCTTTCAACCTAGTCTAAGCTAGTTGCGAGATTTAGTCAAAATTTTCCTAATCTAACCCTTAATTTTATCACGTTTGGATGTTTCCTACATGGATGCAAATCTAAATTTATAAAAAATATCGAAAGGGATAAAATGTTCATTCAAGGGTTTAATTGAACCAATCGCATTAATTGCGAAAGTCAAAATAATTCCTTGAAGGTGTCACGAGTATGCAAATGATGAAATTAAAAGAAAAGAAAAGAAATTAAATTATATACATAGATATAAGTGATCGAAAAAAAAAAGAAAAAAAGAAATGCAACATAAAGGGTACGGGAGACAAAAACTCGTGATATACTTTTCTTATACAAGGATTAATGGGTATTTAAACTAAAAAGTTATAATCCCCCATTTCCATGTCCAAAAATAATTCTCCTAATATGAACAAGCAAATGAACTAACTTATTCTATGTAGACACCAAATTTTTAGTTCATTTTTATTTGCTAGTTATCATTACTTATTTTTGTCTTCTTTTTATTTTTATCAGAAAAGAGAAAATTACTCACAAAAATATACTTTCATCCTTTAAGTTCAATTTATGAAATTTTGTTGGAAATAGGGAAAATAAAAGGAAATTGAAAAAAAAAAATCGCTAGGCACGCTCGCTGCTTCTCCTTGATATCGTATCAGCAGAAAATAAAGTCGCAGGTTTGCAGCCGCATCTTTTCAGCTATTTTCCTTGTTTCTTTTAGCTCCCTTCGATCATGTTAGTACTGTTACACCTGGCTTTCATCGACAAGCCCAGAAAACAATTCAGAAGTTGTGGCCAATCCGATGGCTGAGAGAGAAACGGTGACCTGAAGCTGTTTATGAACCATCAAGATGAGGTTTTAGGGTGTGGAGCCTGATATAAAAGGGAGCGAAGGGTTTAGAGAAAGAGGGGTAGTGACGGCTGGAAAATCTGAAAAGAGAGGGACCTGTTGGCGGCTGAGGAAAAGAAAGACTGGGGGGGTTTGAGAGGATAGAAGGAGCAGAGAATGGCTAGGGTTTAGAAAAAAAAAAGAAGCAGCTTTGGAGAGGAAAAAGGAAAAGCTCACGGGGGGAAAATCTGGGCAAAAGGGAGAGAACCGAGAGATGGGCTTTGAGGGAGAAAGTCTGAAAACAAGAATGTGAGCAAGAGGGAGCTTCGTGAAACCAGGTAGGGAAGAAAAGCCAGAAAAACGAGAGACAATGGGCTGAGGGTGGCTAAGAAGAACCAGAAGGCAAGGCAAAGAGTGGAGGAAGGACTTCGGCTGAGGAAAAGCAGAGAACCGGGAGGCAACGGCGGAGAAAAAAACCAGAAAAGCTGGTTGGCGGTTGAAGGTAGAGTAAAGGCTTCATCTTTTGATCACATCAAGCCTCAGTTAAGAACTAAAGGTAACGGTTTTCCACTTTGGAGTTGCTTATGAGTTGCTGGGCTATGTTAGAGTGCTGAAAATTTTTGCCTTTTACACTTTTTTCATCTTCCATGCTGGTTTATTTTGCGAATCTGGTTGGAGCGAAAATTCGTAGGTATAGCTGGGTTTAGGAGAAAGAAGAAGGGCTGTAATCCATGGGTATGGGTTAAGCAAGGTCTCTTTTTGTTTGTTTCCTGATTAAGTGTCGTTGATGTTGTTCCAGTTCCATCAGCTTTCCCGTTGTTTTTCTGCTTTTTCGGTTTACGGCTAATGCGTGGGTTTGACTGGGCTTTGGAGGGGCAGGGATTCCCGTTTAGCTGTGGGGGATATTTTGATGAATCCATGAAGCTTTCGTTTGATGTTCATGACTGATCTTTGTGTAGTTGAACAAGCAAAATCCAGAAAAATGGCATAAAACTTTTTGGGCAATTCTGATCGATATCTCCTCTTTGCTGTTTATATGTAGTAAGGTTTTATTGCTGATTTCTTGCTGTTTTCTCTTCCATGTTATTCTTAGTATCTTGCTTGTTGTCTCGGTTGGGTTTTAGAATATTTTCTCGGAGTCCTGAGTCAGGGGTAAGTAGGTGTTTATATCATTTTACATTGTTGCCGTATTTCGGTTAGGATTGGTTGAACCCGTTCCATGGCCTTGCCGCATGTCATGTTTAGGAGCTTTGTTGAATCTTCCTCTCCCTTTTGTTTCAAGTGTTTGTGCTGAAATAAGTTAGGACTTGCATTGAGTCCTTTCTAGGTTATTACCTCGAAGTTTAGAAGAGCCAGGAGTCATCCTCGACCATATTGCAGCTACACGAACAGATTTATTCCTTCTCTTGGGTTGCTGAAGCTTGTTTCTGTTTGTTCAGCTCTTAATATTCGCTGCTATTCCTGGGTCGCATTGGTCCTTTTTCTTATTTTGGGTGTAGCATGATGTAATGGGTGCATAATGGACATGATGTCTTTAACAACAGAAATTTCTCTTCCGCCAGAAACTAGCAAGGAAATTGTGGTTTTTATCTTCCTCATTTTTGTCTTTCATACTCTGTTATGTTCGAACTAGGTAAAACTGCAATGTTTTGATTTGGGTTTTGGATTCATTTACCTATCTCATTGGGATGGCTTGATTGTATATAAGTTGTTTTGCTCATGACAAAAATGAAAGGAGTCAATTTTGTCACTTGAATAAGAAACCGAAAAGCTGCAGAAGTTCTTATTTTCTTCAAAATCAGCATGCCTTCCAGGTCATTTTATTGCATTTCCTTGAGTTCAAAAGCCTACTAGATCTTCCCCCTACATTTGTTTTAAGTCTTTGCATTTTTGTGTTTGAATGACTGGGGTGTTTGAGTTATGTGCATGGATGTTATTTTCGATCGAATGAGTAAGAAGTTGCAGAACAGTCTTTCGGTTGCAAAAGCTCCTTCTTTGCATGAAATTTGCGTGAATTTCTTCTAAGATTTGTCTTGATTGAAAGGTGTTTAGACATGTTTAAATTAGAGTTAGTGCAAGTTTGTTTGCTAAAGGTTTTATGGATGAAGCTTTATGGATAGATTACCTTAGCTGCCGAAGTCCTTTTGGGTGTTGCAGAAGCTTGTTGTTTCCTTCGTGATTTGCATGGTTTGCATGAAAAAATGTTTCAATAATTGTATTTCCACTCCTTGGTTTTTGGTTTATACTGCTATGGCCCTAGTAATTGGAAAAACCAATCAAATTGACCCCTCCTTGAACTTTCTTTTCCTTTCAATGGGATCCTTGTTTGATGAATATGAATTGTTTAGTTTGTTTGACTACCTTGAGCGATTCAACTTCATGTTATTTTCATTTCATGCGATTATTTGTTGATTAAAGTGATGTCTTGACCTTTTCTTTTATTTTTGGAGGGTAAATTAGTAATTTCACTTCGTTAGGGCATCAACTCAAGGGAGGTATGACTTCTTTTATCTTTTTTGTCTCTCCCCTATGTGATCCAACGTGCTAAGTGAGAATTGCATGTCCACTTTGCTTGCTTTCCTTGCTTTTCCTTGATTCATTCCATTTACTTTTGCTTTTATTAAGTCATTCTTTTATTTATGGGGTATGTGTACACCTCTTGGCTTGTAATAGATAGGGTTCGGAGAGCATTTTTATTCATTTTTCCTCTTCCCCATTTGTTTTAGTTAGCAAATGTAATAGGTTCATTAGCTTGATTGCTTGCTTTTGTGGCTACGTGTTAAGTTGCTTTCTTAGACTCTTGCATTTAGTCGAGCATGTTAAGTATTATGTGCTACGTGTTTATAGGTGATTGGCATGTCTACTTGCTTTCTATAGTCATAGATGAATGTGATGGATGAATGCGTCACCGTGGCTAGTCCAACGCTGGCCATGGTCTTTCCCCTCGAGCTCTCGCAAGTCCAATGCTTGTGAGAAATTTTAGAAAAGAGCTAGTCCAATGCTAGACCCAATAGGCTGTCCCCTCTCGTTAGTGCATACTTGCATGTTTCATTACATTTCATACATTTTTCTTAGTTTTCTAGCATTTGGCATGCTCCTCCAATCCTTTCCCCTTCATTTTAGGTTTTTGCATCCTCATGCTAGTTATAGGGTACATTTGCTTGAGAGTCCCCTTTCGGTAAAGGAAACGAGCGAGTGTGGCTACAAAATAGCCTTAGCACGCTAGTTCTTCCTTCTAATCAAAGGGAAAATTAAAATCATGAAGATAGAAGTCATTCCCGTACCCGACTTGATGCATTCCTCTAGGATCATGCACCTCCATTTTACCATATCATTTTTTCATCTACATTTTCTCACTACTTATATTTTTTACTCCACATGCCATGTTCATACACTTTCTCTTCTTTCCCTATCACTTATTTATTTTCTACCGCACAAATTGCACCCAATTGTACTTAGATGCATTTACTACCATTATACCATATTTTGATCCACTTGCACACCTACACCTTCATTTTCTCAATTGGCACACATGCACTTTTCTTACATTTGCACACATGCACTTTTCTTACATTTGCACACTTGCACTTACATTTGTATTTTTATTTTATTTTATTTTGCATTCCTCTTACATTTTCACACTTGCACTCATATTTGGGTCTTCATTTGCATTACCCGTGACCTCTATGAGAGTTTTCCTTATTGGCCATCACAACTCATGTGATTGGGACCAAAAAGCCTCATAAGAGACATCTTAGATTTAGGATTGCATTTTTTTTCATATCCATTAGTCACATCCAACATGCAACACATATTTTGGGTAGAAGAATTAAGAAAAAAAGGGCTAAATCACGCAACTAGCTTTGGCTAGGATGAGGGAGTGCCTTAGGCTTTGCCTTTGCCTTCTCCCTTATCAAATGTGACCCCCGATCCCTTTCTGTGGTTACGTAGACCTAAGAGTTCTTTAAAAAGGGTTTGTTTACTTTTCTTTCCAAAAAATCACTTTTTGGGTGATTTGGTACACCCTAACTCTATACCAAGTGGCGACTCCATTTTCCATTCAAAAACCCTTTTTGAACTTTGTTTGGCCAAACCGTCGCATTTCACAATCCCCCGACCTTTTATTTTTACACACGTTCACATACATATCCCACACACTACTTTCACATACTCAAAAAGTGGGGCGCGACATTCTACAATTTCTTGAATGAGATGCAATTCTAAATGATATGATTAACACATATAGAGGATAGGGGTAAAATAATAGGAAATATCATGCAAATGAGAAAAGATCCTAAAAATAAAAATATGCATGAAAATGTAATGAATATCACACAAAGCTGAATCTAACGCATGAACAATCTAAGAGTCTTGCGTTGGACTAACCCATTTCTAAAAATCTTTACTAGCGTTGGACTAGCAAGTAAGCGGAGGGGGAAAAGTCACAACTAGCATTGGACTAGTGTGGTGACGTCATGCATTTTTAATACATAAAAAGACAAGTAGGCATAAATTAAAACAAATAAACAATAAGAGCACGTAGCACGTAACACATAAGCATAATATCTAGATGCAAAAATCCTAAGGAAAGCGGGTAAGGCACGTAACACATAAGTCACATAAACACACAACCTACCTATTACATCGGGGAGCGCCTAACTACAATCTAAAAGAGGAAATAAAATAAAACAAATCTAATTATCTTATCTATTACATTTTTGAGGTATTTAAATGCCTCTCAATAATTATAAAATTAACTAAAACAAACATAAGAATATTTAAATGAACATTCAAATCAAATAAACAAAGCATATAAAAATATATAAACACATAGGAACATGTAGGAGCACATAGGAGCACGTAATTGACATTGAAATAATAATAGGGGTACCTCCCTTTTGAAGTGGTGACTAAATGGAGTCAAATTACCCTATTTATACTTAAAATGAACAAAAGAATCATGGCACCAATTTAATTGAAAATAATAATAATGATAAAAAAAATACTAAATTAACCTTAACAAGTCAAATGTAAAGAAATTTAAGAACATCTAAAATTACAAGTTAAATATACTCAAAAGTAACATAATTAGTTATTAAAGAAAAGAAACAATTATAATAAAGAGAGTCAAAATTCACTAGGGATTAAATTGCAAAATTGAAAAACTTTTGGGGACAAAAATTATATTTTTCCAAAGTTCAGGGGTTAAAATTAAATGAAAGATGAAATTCAATGATCAAAGTGCAATTAATTTAAAAACCTAAGTGAAAGAAAGTTAAAATGTTTTAGGCTGCAGTGAAACTACTCCAAAGATCAGGGGCTAAAGTGAAAGTTTTGATTTCTGATATGGACAAGAAAAAGGCCATCGGGCCTTTCTTTTATTTTTTGGGCCGAAAACTACTTAAACCCAGCCGAAACCCAAAAGAAATAAGCAGTTCAGCCCCTCCTTTTATCACTCGAGCCCGACTAAAAACATGCATGGGCTCTGACCTTCTAACCCAACCGAAACCCAAAAGAAATAAACAAAGATCCATTCCCAAAACCCAACGAAAAAATAAACTTAAGCCCATCAAAAAAAAAACATTGGCCCATTCCGTTTTTCATTTCTTTCTTTTCTTTCCTTTCTTTTTTCCTTCTCTTCTCCTTCCTCTCGTTTCTTCTTTCTCCTTCTCCGGCAGGGTGAAGCTTCTGGCAGCCATGGCAGTCGTGCCGGCTGCCGTCGGCGATTTTTTTTCAATCACAAAAAATTATCAAAATACACCTACGCACTCCATTTTTCGCGTAAATTCCATTTCCGGAGTTAGTTTTTACAAAAGATGACCCAAAAGTGGTCAAATGGCCAAAGAACAGCCGCGGTTTTTATTTTTTCAAATCACCCTATCTTTCACCAAAAATTATAAAAAAAATATACCATAACACTCCTTACAACTTATACAATATTACTATGACTTTAATTTGACAAGAAAACAACATAAAGAGACTAGAATAAAGCAAAACAGCCCCTAAAATTCGTTTTTTTCATTTTGGCATTTTCACAAACACTTGACATGCATTCATGTGCCCGTTTCTTTTTTCTTAGTTCTGTGCATGACTTGTCCCAAAAACTCAGCAACCCAACAACCAAAGAAACCAGCAAAAGCAAAAGAAAATTAAACAATAAAGCATGGATTGAATGTGCTAAACAAAACTAAAAATTACCTCAATGTAGGTGGCAATCCCTTGGTTGAAGTTTCTGATGCAAAGCTCCAATTATCCAACCGGTTGCTGCCTTGTTGTGTGCAAATGTGTTGGAAAAAATTTGAGAGAGAGGAGAGCCGAGAGGGAGAGAGGAGTTTTTCTTCTTTTTTTTCTTCTTCTTTTCGGTTGAGACAAGAGAGAGAGCCGAGAGAGTTTTTTTTTTTCTTGTGTCTGTTTGTTTCTTGTCTTGTGTCTTTTTTTCTTTTTTCAAGAGAGAGCCTAGAGAGACTTGTAGCCAAAGTGGAGCTTGTGTGTGTGGGAGAGATCCAAGAGAGAAGGGAGTGTTTTCTTCTTCTTGTTCTGTGAGAGAGAGCCGAGAGATGTCTTGGGAGAAAAGGTGGGGAGTTGGTTTTTTCTTTGTGCAAGTGTGCAAGTGCCCAGAGAGCAAAGTGAGGTTGGGAGGGTAAAAGTGGAGAGTTGTTAGTCCAAAAAATGATGATTTTCATCAAATGACAAGAAAGGTATATAGGAACATGGAGTGTAAAATAGGTTAATAGTGGTTTTGGTGAAACAAAAATGATTATGATATTTATTTATTTTTAATTTTCTTTTTTTTTTGTTTTTGTTGTTTTTTTTTCTTTTTCTTCTAAACAAACCTGCAAAAAAATGAGAAAAATGCACATTAAAATGCAAGAAAATAAATAACTTAATAAATAGAAAAAATTCAAGAAAATATTAAAAATTGACAAAAATTTGGTGTCTACATGCGAGATTTAGTCAAAAATTTTCCTAATCTAATCTATAAACTTATCATATTTGGATGCTTTTATATGGATGCAAATTTAGACTTAAGAGAGTATCGAGAGAGCGAAATGTCTTTTCAAAATTTAATTGGTGCCAGTCAAATTAATTATAATGTCTATGAATGATCTTTTGAAGAGGTCATGAATATGCAAAAGATGATACTCAAAAAAAGAAAATTATGATATATAGATAAATATTCATGATTTAAAAGAAGAGGAATGCAACATAACGGATATGAGAAACTAAAATTCGTGATTCAATTTTTCTTCTTATAGAGGGGTAACACCGTGCTAAGGCTAAAAAGCAAACAAAACAAAACAAAAAATAAAAGAAACATAAATATAGAAGAAAACATCAAGAACATCAAGAAACTAGAGAAATTCTGACCGAGTTGGTCGGAATCTCATCGGAACCTCTTTTTTCAAACCCTTGAGACCAGATCTTTCATATACGTGAAGCCCACTGCGTTACAAACCCACCCAAATATCAAACAAAATCCAAGACTAAAAAAAATCATGTAAAAATGGAGATCTAAACTCCTTGAACATAAACTCTCATGAACACATTCAAACCCCCTTGCATGAACATCGAATTGAATAAGGAAAAGTTGCGAGTACTTGAGGTTGCTTTCGTTCTAGATTGAATATGTGAGGACTCGCAAAATTTACTTATTTAATTTCCTATTTCTAGCTTATTTAATTATTTATTTGGCCAATTGCCCCGAATATTATTTTCTAATCTTGTTAGACCTAAATACATGGATCTATAGCTTAGTTAGATTTTTAAAGTGATTCGTTTCAAAATTTAATTTCTGAAGGCTCGTTAAGTGAAAATAGTGAATACGCGATTGGAATAAATAATTGAATCCAGGATACAATAAGCTTGAAAAATTGGAAACTTGTACATTAGTCTCAAAATAGGTAATTTTATGTTTAAGTGCTCAATTATTAGTTAGTTATACTATCGTTATAAGAATTTCTTAGAAATTTCGCTTCATGCACAAATCAGAAGTATGCATTTTTACGCACGTGATTAATTGAAGGACTTTAGATTTTTATTTTGGGACTACTAAGGGTAAATAATGATGATATGAATGTAAGTGCATCAGAGGTTTAGTGCACTAGTGCAACAAATTTAAGAGGAATCGAGCACAAAATGCGCGCGTACGCGCACTATTTGCGGTTGACTTTTGTGCACAAAATACTTAACCATTAAGCTTCCTTTAAGAAGCTAGTTCCATCAGATTTTGCCCTCTCTCTTCCCTCCAAAACAGCCGGCCATCAAGAGCAAAAAGGAACCAAGAAACTCTTCCATTTTCTTTATCAAATCTTGTTTCATTTCTTACACAAATCAACTCAAATTCACACCACACTTAACTAATCACTTGGAGACCACATTAAGCTACAAAAGGGGGCTGCTTTCCATGGTTTTCTTGGGCTAAGGAGGGGCCGAAAATTTCTGTTTGCTCATCAAGAGAGGTAATGGACGATCAACCTTGAAAATCTTGATTTATGGGAGTAGTAGTGCACATATAAGCTCATGCATGCATGTGGGTAGCTTGTTTATGTTGGAAAAATTGTTGTGTGGGCTCTATGAACTCCCACTTGGATTGGATGGACTGATTTGATGAATGATGATGCTATTAATGTTGGTTTAGTGCTTAAATTAGTGGAATAATGTTGGGTTGTTGGTAGAAATTCAAGGAAGATGCAATGAACAAAAGTGACCATTTTACCCCTGCCATGTTCATGCACTTTGGTACGAAATTTTGAGGTTCTAATGACTTTTTTGTGATGTATACATGTTATATGAATGGTGTAGAAAGTTTCATTGAAAAATAACATGATTTGGTTGGTCAATTGTAGTGATTTCAAAGGTTTAGCAAAACTGGAAAATTTTCCTGGATTGCCCAGGCAGTCCTTTTCTTTCGGCCATAACTTTTTACTCTGATGTCAAAATCGAGTACCGTTTGCGGCACTGGAAACTAGACATTTCCAGATTTCCAACGGTATAAAATGCACATCCTGATTCCACATGAGTAATCCGTACCAACCATTTGAACTTGGCTGCCCTGTTTCGTTAGTTCCCTGAAAGGCAGAACATGAACTACAACTTGAGACTCCAATGTGGACTAGTTGTGGACAGATTTTGAAAATGGTTTCTTCTGAGAAATTGTAGCTTTATGAATGTGTTTTCCAAAGCCATCAACCAAGTCCAATTCCGAGTTGAATTGAGTGATTTGTGGCCATATTTCGAAACTGACTTCTTGGAGGAAAACCCTCCTTTTGGGCAGAATTGTTACTAAACTTGGTTGAGACTTGTAAATTTGAGATTCTTGGTGTTAATCACCTACCAAACCTATCTTGGAATGTTTATTAGACCTTTTATACACCAATGAACCATGTTGAGGGAATTTCCTTAGCCAAATGCTTGAAAACGGAATAACGGAAGTCCAAGGCAGATTTACCTTGGAACTTCTTGGGACTTTAGCGGTTTTATTAACAGACTTTCCATGCGTATTTTTCTATGAAATTTTACAGCGGAATAGCCCTTATATGGTAGTATAATACTACTAATCTTGGTGCCATTCCGAGTCCATTTCGATACTCAAACAAAGTCCCAAAGTTTGTAACTTAAATCTGGAAATTGCCCAACCGTCTCAAATTTTCAGCAACTTTGAGCTACTATAACTTGGTGCTCAAAACTCCGATTCTTGTTCCGCTTTATTTGTTTTAAACTTTGAATGCAACTCTAATTGAGTTTCAAATTTGAAAGGCTAGTTCAAATTCTGTGAATTTCAACGAATTTCCAAAGTTGGCGAAAAATCAAGCTCGAAACTGTCTAGCAAGCTTAAAACAGCGACTTTGAGCCAATTTTTGAATACCTTCCATTTGGAATCATGGAAAAGTGTATTCTCAGAACTTTTAGTACTTTGGAAGAAGTTTCCAACGGTACTAAATTTTCCAATTTTGGACTTTCAAAGTGTAAGTTATGAATTTTCCAAAAATTGCCCATAAATTCAATAATTCTTAGCTTTTTGAAAATTTTCGCACGGGAAACATATTCACAGAATCCGGCCGTATATCCGGCCAGTTCTTGGTCAGATAGTTGGTCAGGTTGGTGGTGAAAATTGAAAAAAAAATTGAGCTGCTCTCTGCCTTGAATCCGGCCAAAAATCTAGCCGGATATCTTGGCCGGATTGTGACGTGGCACTTCTCATTCCGACTTCGGTCGTTCGTTTGGAAAACGATTTTCATGATTTCATATCTACTTACTTCCATCCAATGATTCTAAGGATGAAAGTCGGATTTTCTTGTGTTCATGAACCCTACTTTAAACCCTCGACTTACAAGAAGATTTGTGACCCGTCTTCACGATATTTCTAGGTTGTACATGTGTACGATCTTCCATGATAATGGAAACTTATAAATGATAACTTATTATTAATTGCTCACGCTCGCACGAGGACCTTCAAGAGGATTCTACGGTAGACGCTTGAACTTCAAGTAACATTCTCCTTGGTTGACATGGTGAGTGTGAAGTGCATGATTACTTGAACTCCTGTGAATTGATACATGCTTACTTGGTATCCATGACTTGAGATTTTGAAAATGGAGACGAGTGTACACTTTATCGCACTCGTTCTCATTTGAAACCAATGACTCATGATTAACTTGTTTGACATGAAATGAATGACCTGCTGGACATGACATGAATGCTTGAATATATCACATGCTTGCTTGACTTGAAATAGTATGCTATGGCTGCATACGTCGCTGGAGTGAATCTCCTCGACACTCAAATGTACATGGGGGACGCCCAAACGCATAGGCCGACCTTGGAACTCGAGCCGGCATGGGCTTGGTCGGAAACCTTGGTGAGCCATGAGAATGACATGATAAGTTTGATCTATTGAAGAGATCTTGTTTGGCATACTTGTGGAGTATCACCTTATAAATGACGTTCGGGTCCAGTGGGGGGTTGTAAGGTGGACGGACATGAGAAGTAAGTGGAGATCTACGGATTGGAAATACCGACCTGGTTGATGGAGAGTCATCGCGGGAAGGTATACGAATGCCCTGACAAAGCATGTGGAACTTAGCTCTTGAGAGTTACTATATTCTTGAATTGTTTATGGTTACATTTCATTGAAATTGTTAATTACTCGCACTTTATCATTTGACCTGTTATTTGGGCTTGCTACTTGGACTATGTGCTTGCATGTGTGTTCTTGGCCTCACGAGCGTTTTGCTCACCCTATAGATTTGTTTTCCTTAACAGGATTGGGCATGGTTTGAGATTCGAAGGAACTCCCTTTTGATGTACTTTTGTAATAGGGTTTGCTATGTACTTGACTAAACTTTTGGTTGTTGCATATTTTGGGTTTAAATGTATCTTTTGGAGATCCTGATGTAAGGATTGGATAACTCATGTATCATGAACTTGGGATGTAGTATTTGATATCATCCAAAGAAGTCTTCCGCACTTCTTTACTCTGTCTTATCGTTTTAGAACTATTGTATTAAGCTTGAATGGATATTGTCTTGAGTCCTGGCGAGAGTTGAACAGGCGTCCCACGGATACCCTTTGGTTTGCCTTAGGGAGAAGTGGGGGTGTCACAGAAGTTAGAAAAACTCAAATGGAAGCGGATTAGTGAGGCTTCAAACGTGATTGCGGAAAACATCAACAATGTCGAAGCAGCAACTTTAGGGCCAAATTCGAAGGGTTTTTGGACGTTGTTTCCAAAAAGTTTCTAAACGAAACTTGCTCTTCCAAGTTCCTAGATTATGCAGAAGTCAAAAACTCCTTGGACGAAGCTGTATCGAGGCCAAAGGGGGCCGGATGACCAGCCTGTTTCTGGAAAATTTTTCCAGAAAAAAGAAAATTTTCTCTCTCAATTTTTTCTCTTTTTTCTACCATTTTTTCTCCCCCCCTTCTCCAGAAACGCCTTCTTTCCTTTTTAAATGGCCCTAAGCTATCAAAACCCTCCTGTCAATGGTGAGGATGAAGTAGGTTTTTGCTAGTGTCTTTTGGGTCATTTGATGGCTTTGTTTCCAGAGAATTCTTCATGATTCTTGTAGAAATGAGGTGGCACTTTGTACTGGTATGCTTGGGGGAAAAGAAAGAGAAGAAATATTCAACTTTGCTATCTTAGAAATTTGCTCCAGCTTCGAGTTTGTTTTTCCCATTTTTTGTTGGAGTAGATGAAGCGCGCGTGCGATTTTTTTTTTTTTTTTTTGAAAAACTGCATTTTTCCTTTTTGTTTTCTTTTTTCTCTTTTCCTTCATTTTCCTACAAAAACCAACCAAACAGAAAGATTTTACTTAAAATAAGAATAAAAGGTAAAAAATAAAGATAACAAAAATGAATTATCGCAATTTTGGCGACTACACCATAAAGATAACATTATGAAGTATATGCTAATCGTTCTATAATCACACTAACAAATATAATATAGAAGATTGGGTCTATTTAATGAATGCCCATTGGACACTTATTAAAATATATTTTAGGTGTCGTACTTTTGGAAATATAAGATTAATTAGGGAAAGTAAATAGAAACAAATGAGGGTAGGGAAAATTAAATAGGTAAATTATATAAATGCAAAGGAAGGTAATAATTGTTAGTATGTGTATTTATATGGTAGGTTATGTGATTTTAACTGTATTAACAAGTATCCAATGTGCACCCGTTAGAAAAATCCTAAAAGATTAAAGTCACAAATAAGGCAGATTGTACAGAATTTCAAGTAAAAAAATATTAGAGAACAATAATTGAGAAATTATTTTATAATACAAGTATATCATCTAAAACATCGATAATTTAAGCATATGTACATGATATAGTTTTGGAATGACTATAGTCTCTTAAAAAAAATTAATACATATTACAATGCAAAATATTCTTTAGATTTTGCTAATGTAAATGCATAGGTGTATAGTAATCAAGGGATTATAATAATTTAAATGCATCGATATATAATAATAAATCAAAGTACTTATAACAACTGGGTCGGATTAGTGGTTAAGGAAGGGATCTTAGAGTTTTTCTTGCTCTCAAATTTGGTGTTCGAATCCTTCACCTAACAGTTGAGGGTAGAAAGAGGGTTAAAAAAATCAAAGTATTTATAATTAAACTTCTTTTTTAATTAAATACAATCAAACCATCATCTAACACTAGCACACTTTGTTTATTTTTAAAATTTATATAAAAAAGGGTGTATAATGACCATAGATCACTATAAAAAAAATCAAAGTACTTATAATTAATCTCCTTTTTTTATTGAATACAATCAAACCATTATCTGATACTGGAACACTTTGTTTATTTTTAAATTTTTATAAAAAAAAAGGGTGTATAATAATCATTATTGAGCAATCGATGTTTTCTTTGTCAATATAGATCACACTATGAAACATACACTAATGGTTCTCTAATCACAATAACAAATATAGTATAGAAAATTAAAGTTGCAAATAATGCAGATTGTATAGAATTTCAATTAAAAGAAGATTAGATATCAATAATTGACTTTATAATTTAAATTATTTTTATTATACAATTATATCATCAAAAAGATCGATAATTTAAGCATTTGTACATGACATAATTTTGGAGTCACCATAATCTCTTAGGAAAAAATAATACTAATTACAATGCAAAATATTCTTTAGATTATAATAACATAAATGTATTGATGCATAGTAAAAAATCAAAGTATTCACAATTAATCTTTTTTTTTCCTATTGAATACAATCAAACCATTTATGCTAGCATGAAAAGTGTTTAGCTTTTCGGTAAATTTTGTTCTATAGGTTGCTTTTTCCCTATATATTTTGATGTTTGACATATACATTATTTGGTTATGAATGACATAGAATTTTATTCCTTTTAACCTTAATAAACATTTTAAAAAGTTTATTAAGGTTAAAACAAATAAAATTCTACATCATTTTAATTTTCGAAGGATGCTAGATCTTTTCTTACTTTTTTAGTTAAATAAAATTTCAGATTACGTGGTTTGATTATTCATTTATTTACCATTCTCCTTTTTTTATTTCTCAACATCTTGACTCAAAGTACTCATTTCCCCAAAATACCAAAACTTAAGTACTAGAGTGAAATATAGGGGTGGCAATTTTCGATACGATCCAAAAACACGATTCGAATCTAACACGAAATTAATAGGTATGGGTTTATTCTTCATGAGTTCGGATCAAATTCAGGTCAAACTCGAATGACCCACTAAGCAAATAAGTCAAATTTAGGTCAACAAGGGTTGACCCGTTTGACTAGTCTGATCTGTTTAATATGTGATTTTATAATTTAATTAATAAATTAGAGGCATAAAATAAATAAAAAGAAAACTAACTAAGGCTATAAATTAGTATTACGAGAACAGAATCATGAATATTATGCAAAAATAAGGTATTTTATTTGTGAAAGTATAGTCGTTTTGTTTTTGTTCATGATTTTATTTTTGTACAAAAAGAAAAATAAAAAAATTACTATGAGATTGGGCTGCAATTTTCTATAGTCTTATGGAAACTCCATTATTGAAAAAAAACCACCATATTCCCAAAGTAAGAAGGTTAAAAAAATAAAAACAAAGTTAAATAAACGGGTTATTCAAGTTAGTGCAGGTAACCTGCTAAATTAACGAGCCGTGTTCGGGTCAAGAAAGTTGACCAATTTAAATTTTCGAATCGGATTTGGATTAACATGTTATTTAGAATACCTGAATAACCAACCCGTGATCCGACCCCGTTGCGACCCCTAGTGAAATGGTCCAAAACTTTGAGGACTAAAACAGTAATTCCTCCTACCATAAATGTGAGAAACTGTGGGAACTGCAAAGACATATAAGCGCCCACTTTCTTATCTCGAAACAAAAACCTTTTCTTTCCCTCTTCTGAAAATCCCCTATTCTTTCAATTTCAGCTCTCTGCTTTCCCTTGACTTTGCTCTTGATTTTTCGTCCAAGCAGAAGAGGAAACAAGAAATAAGGTAATCTATGCTCAGTTAATATGCTACTAGTAGATATCCTTTGATGCTATTGTTCTTTACTGCTCTCACTTGAGCCCAACATTGCATTTATTTGTCAATAAAACAGAAAGATTGAATTTTTATTGTTCCATCAGCAGCAAAAAGATTGCTGTCTTTACAGAGTGCTAAACTTGTGTATGTTTGGTTGAAATCTTGCAGGGTTTTGTGCTAAGTTTACTTAGATGATCAAAAGACTTCAGTTTTAAGCTGATCAGACAATTTTTCCTACTTGAAAAGCAAGAAGGTAGGTCTTCATCTGCTTTTTGTCAAGTTCTTTTATCTTGGAATTGCTAAATTCTATAAAGGGTTTCTGAAAAGTTATGATTTTGATGTACTTTTGTTAAGTATGGATTTAGTTGCTTGAACTTGGATAATTACTAGTTTGTAAGTACTAGCTCAAGTTTTCTTTTTCTTTTTGTCTTTTCAATGAAATGGCGAAGCCAAGAAGCTGGAGTGATGCTCTGGCTTGATGTTTCTTCTTCTGTTGTATCTTTTCCAATTTCTATATTTTTTTCTTGTTTATGTTTATTTTTTCCTGTTAGTTTATAAATTTGAAGATATTGAAAGCAGTTACGAGATTTGTTCTTTAGGTATCTGTTGAATTTCATATTGTGAAACCTAAAGCTGTTTATCTACGAAGTACAACAAGTCTTAGAGGAAAGTTATTTTCTTTATCCAAATCAAAGGCGACATTGGCTAGGTGTTAACTAGTTGTTCTGATGTCATAAATGTGCCATTTTAATTAGTAGCACATGTAAAAAATGTGTACTGGGTTTTTTGATGTATATGCTATGTCAGAAACTTTGATCTATTTTTTCCTTGTACATTTAAGATGTGGTTATGTTGTGTGTGTGTGTGTGTGTGTGTGTATATATATATATTTGTGGTTGTGTTTGTGATGTTTGATGTTGCTGAATGCACCGATGTCTAACCATGGCTAGCATTGCATATGGGTGTTAATGAGCCGAGTCAACTGTACCAAAATTGGAGTGCTCGAGTTGAATTTTCAAAGTCGAGCTCCTAAACTTGTGCTCAAGGTTGATTTGATTAAAAAAGGACAAATTAACTTACTCCACCTCAACTTGAGTAAGCTACAGAACGAGTCAAGGCTTTTTGAGCCTGAGTTCAAGCCTATTGAGCTCAATCATTATGGAATAATGGATTTTAGTTTTACTCAAGAATAGATAGAAAAAACTTTTCATGAATTATGAGCTCAACTCAAGTGATGCTCAAGCTGCATTCTAGCTCAACTCAAGCTTGGTCAACTCTGAGTTGAGTTGAGCTGTTGACCAAGCTGGTTGCAGGCAGCTTGCAAGCAACTTGGTCCAACTGCCCCTATTTGCAGTTTCTTCTGATTGTCGGTTATAGCAATTATTGGTGTCCAAAATGCTATGCCTGTTTTATGTTGTTTAATAAAACAGTGGCGTTTAGATCTAAATATGTTGTTAAAATGTTTAGTTCAGCTGCAATTCAATAATCTCTTTTAAAGTATCTATGATTGTGTGTTTTACATTTTACTTTGGAACCTATTTAACATTGTCTCAACTTCATGTCAATGTTGTCGACTCTGTCTACAAATAAGACTTTGTAACCATTCATATTCGTTCAATTCCATGAACTACTGTCCTTGTTGCTCCGTGTTGTTTGGGAACCCAAAATGTTGCTAGAGCTATTAAAAACTGGTACTCTGCTGTCTAAAATAACTGAGTTGATTGAATTGAATGAAGCACATGCTATCTTTTCCTTGTAGCTTTTAGGTCTGTTGAGTAATCTCTGATCATTCTGCATTGAAGAAGCTGACTCTTATTCATGAGGATGTTGGAGTCAATTGTTTGATTTTAGAGACCTCGTTTAACCCATAAACCTGATATTGACGTGTTTAAAAATCCATGACTTTTCCAATCATTCCTGGAGTTCCAGGTACAATGCAAGATGATTTTTTTTCCCTTTAGGATTGTTTCAGAGATTTGACAATCGTTTTCTTTTTCTTGAATTTCTCTCTGATGGGATTTTTTTCCCCTATGGGTATTGACATAATGAAGTTTTTAGTTCCAGATACTGATTAGGAATAGTCCTTTCATTCATGCTTGCGGGTCTTGTAAATAGTAGCATTGATTGAACGAAAGATTCTTTGTGCTCATTTTCTCAGCTCTATGGTGATCTTTCATTGCTGAATCTGTTTGATAGTTTCTAGTGTTGTTCTGCTGAGTGTGTAATCACAGTCCACTTATTTCTAAGCATGGTCTTCAATCTTGATCAATGCTGAGTCCTGGATTATATTGTTTGATCTCATATGATGTACTTGAAAATACCATTGACACTGTGAATCTTGAAGCTCTTAAGTCTTCTTTTGTGCAACAGTTCTGTGCTCTATTGGACCCTGGATAAGTAATGTTTATAATATCAGTTAGAGTTCTTTTAAAATTTGGAGATATGGTAAGCCATATTTATTCTGCGACTTAACGTGTCCTATGATATTCCTATTCTCTTTGGCTAATGGCATCAGTATGATTGTTTGGAAGCAGCAATGTCCTCATGTGTAAATTGTGTATTTGTATCTTTTGAAATCAAAATGAAGCCTGTAAATACTTATTTCTTCATTTATGAGATTTGATCAACCTGCACACAATTGGGCAGGTATACGTACTGCTGTGAATGAGTAAAGTTGATACTGGTTAATTGTTTGTTTCCAGATAAGACATCGGTGCTGTGGAAGGTCCCACATCATGCTCCTTTACAATTAGTGCCTCTGGATGTCTTGCACAAAAGCTATAGGTATCATGTAACGTGGATTGATTACCTTGTTGACGTCTAGTACCTTCATGTATCTTTATTTTTTATTATTGTTATTTTCAGGAAATTTGACATATAGTGTATAGATTTAGCTACTTTTCAGCTGGGCTGTGTTTCCCATGCTTGATGAGTTATATATATGTGCATGTGTATGTATGCATATATGGTCCAGTCTGTGCCTTTTGGATTTTGTGTTCTGGCATTTCTTGAATAACAAGCTGGTTTGCGGTCCAGTCTGTGCCTTTTGGAATTTCTGTTCTTGTATTTATTGAATTATAAGCTGGTTGTCATGATATTTTTTTAATTAGCAAGGATGTGTTTGCTATTGCTAAAATGGTATGAGGTTTATATAGTGCTTTTTGATGTGAATATTCACCTGCTTATCTTTCCTTACTGTAATGCCTGAGTCTAGTATTCTTAGCTGGCATAGCATTTGCATTAATGAAACTGATGGAAATGTAATTGCAACAACAAAAAATCATGGTCACCCAATCATTACTATTGTGGCCAAAGAACTTTTGGTTTTGTCTCTTTAGTAACAAGAAGCCTTGCTTTATAAACTTCACCTCAATATATTATCGAAAGAAACTGTTCTTTTTTTTTTTGTTCTCCAAGTAAATCATTATGATACTTGGCTTGAAATCAAATGAGCACAGCCTAGGGCTTCTCATTGTGAATGCACCCTCCTTGAATTAGATGAAATTTTGTGGAAAGAGGATTGTGTTACAGGAATTGTGCTGCCCAGTCCAGAACAAAATCAATGGAAATGGACTTTTAACATTATAATATGAAGAATAGTCTCTTGTTGATTACCACCATGAAGATCAAGAGCAGATCATTATTGTTTTGTTTTGTTTTTTTATTTTTAGCTACATTATTTTTTCCATGGGTTTCTGGCACTTTTGTAATTTTTCACTTGGATTCATTTTTCACTTGGAATTTAGCCTATAATAGCTGACTCTACAATTATCTGGTCATTTGTTTTGTATGGGCCATTTTAAATGCTGTTGCCCCTTAGGTATTTATCTTTTGTATAATTTTCTAAAAAACAAATAAGTCTACCTATTGTGATCTAGTTATGTAGTTTTAGGATTTCTTTAATGTAGTTTCTTAACCCGACCCATATTTTTCTAGGGCCAATTTGGATTTAGAAAGCTCAGGTCACCTTGCTTGAATCAAAAGCGGTGTCGTTTAACCTGTAGATTAAAAGTGGAAGGTTGTTCTTTCTGCCTATACATACATGTCAGACAACTGCTGAAATTCCCCTGAGAAGCTAAACTCAGATTTCTTATCAAATTAAGCTTTAATTTACACCTGGTTTTCCTGGTTGATTGTCAACTTTTTTCTGGCTATAGATTTTTGTACTTTGTTTGGGCTGTGTGTACAATTCTGATGGCAAGCAATACAAGTTTGGACGAGCGAAGAAAACGGACTCTTGATGCATTGCAAAGAAGGTTTGCTCAAGAAGAAGCAGAGCATGAACTTCAGCAAAAGAAGAGCAAGAAAAGGGTCCAGGAGGGAAAGGATAAAATCCCGTCTGGCATTAGTCATCCCTCTGCTGATGCATCGGCCATTGCGGCTCCCTCGAGTTTGTCAGCTAAGAAAGGTCTCTTTCCTTAACGACTATGATTATTAACATTGGTTCTATTATCTGCACAGAATTTTCACTTCAATTTTTTCATTTGCGGTTTTGCGTTGTTGAGATGATAGTTCTAAATATCTACTTGAAAAAGAACGAGTGGAATCTATGGTTGACAGATTGAAAGTTATGATTTGTTCTATGAGTGCTTCTTAATATTTGTTTCAATCCAATTAACCTAATAAGTTAAAGGCTTGTTATTTGTTGGTTATAGTTGCTTTAGTGGTTAACTGAACAAAATTAATGTGCGAGTCTCCCAGCTCTAAAAAGCTGTTTAATTCTTGTCTTCTGCAAAAAGGGTGATAGACATTAAGAATTGTATTAGTCAGTTTTTATTTTATATGTCTAATCACATCACCATTCATGTCCTTGCTGTAGGAAGCATTTCTTTCTCGTCTCATACAAGTAAAGAAGGTACCTTTTTTTGGATTCTCTTTGATCGCGTAAATATTGGAACAATTTATGGAGATGTTTGCTTCTGTATGCGGAAGTGAGGAACATTTTCTTTTTTTATTTTATTTTATTTTTTTTGTGGTTGCCCTTGTGATACATTAACTTAGAAGCAAGTGATCCGGCATACTTTGGACTCTCCAATAGCGTGCAAGAAAATTTGCTTAGAGATGGTGATGAGGTAATTTTCTTGCCATATGTTATATTGAACTCTTTTAATTGCTTCAACCAACAATGTACAGTGAGATTCAGCCAGTAGCTTCATCTCTCTTTTTTTGACACCATGGTATTTTGTTGCAGATTTCTGATAAGCGCTCCATAGTTGATTATCTATTGCACGACCTTTTTCAACATGGTGATGCGGCTGACAAGTACATGCAAGGATCTAAAAGCATAAAAATTGACAATTGGATCCTTCTTGATAACTTTGTCCAAAAAAGTGGAACAGCTGCTGCTGCACGAGTTCGTGCTCTACAAACACATTCCAGAAGATCTAAGAGGCACATGTCTCTGAAGCAACACAAAAAGTGTGGTTCATTTCATTTGCCTCAACAGCTTCGCAAGTCAGTTAACCTTCTCCTCTGATTTTTTAATCGCACACTTAACATATTGGCAATGTTCATTTATCATGTAGTTAAAATTCACTTGGGATGCAGTTGTAGTTCTTTGTATCTTCAGCTTTTCAACTTCTTTTACCTGTATTTGGTGTGATTGAGCACTAAACACGATTCATGTATTTGACCATTATAAATTTCTGTTATCTCCTCTTTATAAATACTACATACTTAAAAAGTTTTAAATTCTGACACGAGTCTCTACTTGCATCTAAATTTTTATTTGCTTTATTGGGCACTCCCAAAGTGTACCTTTTATAGAGTTATGTAAAAGAACCATGATAATTCTCAGTATTACTTGCTCACAGCTGAACTGATATTTTAGTATGGACTCTCATAGCTAAGATAGAACTGGCTGCTTGACTTTGCACCATGCTAAGTCGCATTCCGAATGGAAAAAGTTACTCTGAATTTTGCTTTATTTTGGATAATTGATTGCCATGTATAATTTGTCTAATTGAGATTAATCCTTTGGGCCTGTTTTCTTGAATACCTATGAGCTTTATCTAGTGTTTAAGTTCTGATCGCATCAATATTCTTCTGCTTTTTGTTTCATCATTCCTCTTCTTTCTTGTTCTCTTTTTTTTGTTCTTTAAGCTGACAGTTTAGTCCAGGATGGATTGTTCATCTTCTGTTCCTCTGTTGTTTGTTATTTACATGAAACACAAGATTTCTTGCAAAGTAACAAAGTAGGGATTTTGGAAAAAAATTTGTTGTTTTATTGTCAACGCTCATTATTTCTGTTATTTCATTAATCTTGGTGTTTTAATAGTACCATGATGATTGCACAGCCAAGTATTTGAGTATTCTTCACTATACTGATTTTTCTTTATGACTCACTGCCCTATATATTGCAGCTTTGAACTCTTTAAGCCGATGCATGAAATGTGGAAAAGCTATATAAGTCAGCTTCTGAAGCATGTTGGGTTAGTGTCTTTCATTTCTTACTTTCCTGATTGTGTGCCGACTATGTGCTCAATCCCTCTCGTCAAAAGTGATCTCCTTACTTAACAAATGTCTATAGGTTTATACATTGCAAATATTTTCTGCTCTTAATCTGTGATCATAAATACTGCAGGAAAAATCAATTGGCCCAATGTCTCCTCAACGCGGATTTACATGGTTCTGTCATTTTAGGTAATAAACTGAACTCTAACTGCTCTAGTTCTGTGTAAATTATCAGCCAAATTATGTAGTAAATTGTGCTAAGCGAATGGCTCTTCAATTAACTAGCACCTTATCTATTAATTTCATGGCAGCCTCCTGGTTTGAACTAAATTTGGTTTACTATCTTTGAAAGACGAGAGGAGATTTTAATTACTTTTGAAAAACTAAAAGATTGCCTGCTGTTAGAGAATCATAGTGGCTACCTTAAATGGCTTTAGGTAATGCATCTAAGCATTTGGTAAAGGAAATTTCTGAGTATCTTGACATGGAATATGTGGAAACTCATTATACACCTCCCTGAGTGAATTTTTTATTTTATTTTATTTTATTTAGGCTTGTGTTCAATTTCCATATAATATAGATTTATTACTTGTAATTGTACTTTAACCTTCAAAGAGATGGTTATAACAAAGCAGTGGGTGTTTTTCTATTAGAAAGTATGCCACACTTGAGTTGTAACACACGAGGAAGAAATTTTATAAAAACATTTAATGAATCTGTGGCATATTTTCTATCATGTTGTATTCCAATTGATTAGTTAGTGTTCTGCAGTTGTTGAATGCAAAATAGAAGCCTTACATGGAGTTCATGGTATCATGATTTGCGAAACTGCTGAAACATTTGGAATAATTACAGAAGATAATAAGTTTCAAGGTAATGCGCAATTTCTGTTTTTCTTTGCCCCCTCTATTTTTTTTTTTTTTTAAAGATTGCAATTTTCAGGATTTTCTGTTGGTTGCATTTGCATCTAAGTTATAAGAGTTAACTGTTGTTGAAACTCTCATCTGAATGGTTTAGGGAATGAAACAATCATGAGGAAGTTTTTCTGTGTGTATTTTATTTACATGTCACGTTAGTGGGCTGTGCCTGAGCTTATAATTTATGGTCTGGCTTTTGTTATAAATCTTGCACATGGCTTCAAACTTTTAATTACCAATTATAGATTTCTGAGATCATATATATATCTACAATCCTTACTGTTGTTGGCTTCTTGTTGGATAAAATCCTGTTTTGTTGCACAGTTATGATAAATTGCCTTGAATTAGCTCCTTTTTTTCCCCCTTTTTGTTGTATTAAAGTTAAAACGATGTAGAATATGAATTTGAGTTTATAAGTTATTTTGCGCATGGTTTCAAACAGAATATTTCAATTATAATCAAGTAAATAAGTACCTACTATTTTTACTGTTCTTAGCTTCTCCCTGGATAATTCTCTTTTGTTGATAAAGTTTTGATAAATAGCTCTAAGTTAGCCCTTTTTTTTTAATGTTCTTTTAAAATGGAGAACATGACTTTTGAGTTCCCAGGTAAATTGACACATTACAGGGACGAATCTGTGACTGATCTGCCAAGTTTGGACAAATCAATATTTGAAACTTTTCTCCCAGTGTAACTCAGTAAGAAAATAAGGCTTGCCTGCTACTTTTGCCAGAACCGTAACTTAACACATTACAAGGACAAACCCGTGACTAATCTGTCAAGTTTGGACAAATTGAGAAAAAAAAAATTTTCTTGAGAAGCAACTTACCAGGAAGATAATGCTTGTCTGGTGCTTAGCTAGAACTATGAACAAATATCATCTGGTTGCCAAACAAGCATGCTTCTGTTTTCTGATTTCTTTAGCCACATGAGTGGCTCAAAAATTTCGCATTTGAAATGCTTTTCAAAATTACTAGTATGATTTCTAACTGTATCACTTGTATCAATTGCAGTTGTGCCCAAGAAGCTTTCTGTTTTCATGCTTCAAGCTGATAGTTGGAAAATTACACTTCATGGAGACAAACTTACTTCAAGACCTCTGGTCCCTTAATTTGGTTACTCTTAATTTGTTGTGGTAAGCTTCATTTCCTGCATTGAGTATTAGAAGTTTGCTTCTGTTATGTGGCCTTTGTTTCCATTGAGGCTTCAGACTGTTTGGCTATCAGGACGTGCAGTGTGTGGCGTTAATATTTATTACTATAATTGTTCTTTTTTCGTAAATGGTGAAAGGGGTTGTCCAGATGTGTTTTTGGGCGGGGGAAGGGGGAGGGTTCTCATGTTATACATTCTTAGACTGTTGGAGCACAGTGCATTCGTGATTTATGGCTTATGCATGTTGTAACTTGATGTATCACTGAGATGGTTTCTTTGCTTTGGGTCTCTTTTTCTGGTTCTGAGAGGTTGTCTAGTTGTGAGTGAGAGAGCTACGTATATTGAATTATTAGAGAGAGTATATGTTGATTTGCTTATAGTTGTAGACCTACCCTGGCACGAATAAGCAAATATTGTTACCGTAGGCTGAACCAGAGTCATATACTACATCTCCGGGGTCTTCATATGAACTTCTAAGGCTATAATCATAGAATTAAGCTGCTTTAGGAATCCAGAACTACAACGTGACTGTTCTTGTCACTATATAAGTTTTAGTTTTCTTCTGTTCTGATTTGTTGGCCATGTTCATTGTATTTCTTTCATTCTACCATCACATTTTTTTCCTTTTTGTTGGTTTTTATGAACGTCAGAATTTCATAGATTTGTTCCTATATTCGTTTATATTTGTTGGGACAAGTTAATTTGCGTTGTTCTTATTTCTTGTGATATGAGTCAAGCTATGTCATCCGATAAGATTCAAGTCCCACTAGGATTGGTTACGCAAGCTCGAGCAGTTCATTCAGCTTCATCGCAGACGACTTGAGCTTATTGACAATAGGTATTTTGGAAGGAAAACATCTAGTCACTATGGGTCCGTTTGGATCCCTTGTTTTTGGAGCTGTTTTTGAAAAACTGTTTTTCACATTCCAAATGCTACAGTAAATGTGTATTTCCAAAACAACTCCAAAAACACCATATCCAAACATTATATAAAAAACAACTACATATGAATATTTCAATTTGTATATTTCAATTATGTATATTATATATATATTATATTAATATAAACTGAAATATACAAATTGAAAATTATATATATTATATATTATATAAATATTTATATACATTAATATTATACATAATATTGTATATTATACATAATATAATATAATAAACATAATATGTAATTGTACATAAATGTGTAAATATTTATACATAATATATATATTAATGTATATTTATAATATACATTTATATTATGTATTATATATAATATAATACATTTATAATACATTTATACATTTATATTAATATACATAATATTAATTTTACATTTATACATAATATTAATACATTGTATATTTATATTAATTATATTAATACATTTATACATAATATTAATATATATTAATAAAATTATAATTTATACATTTATATAATATTCATTTGTAATTTATACATTTATAATAATATACACTTATACATTTATAAATATATTTATATTATGTATTATATTATATATAATACATTTATATATTTTTATATAAATACATAAATATATTTATTTATAAATGTATTATAAATGCATAAATGTATATTTATATAAAAATATAAAAATTATAAATTATAAATTATACATTTATATAATATTCATTTATAATTTATACATTTACAATAATATACACTTATACATTTATAAATATATTTATATTATGTATTATATATAATATAATAAATTTATAATACATTTATATATTTTTATATAAATATATAAATATATTTATTTATAAATGTATTATAAATGTATATTTATATAAAAATATAAAAATATAAAATTTATAATTTATAAATTATAATTTATACATTTATAATAATATACACTTAAGTTTTATTTTGGATGCTTTAATTTACAGGATGAAGGTGCATCGTACCCAACATTGGTTTGGGACGTATGCCTTTATAGACTTTTTATGCAAACTGTGCGGACTTAAAAATTTTTGACTCAAAGTCCGTGGATATGACATGTTAACTTTACGGACTTAAGACCTACTGAAATCCGTAACGATAGATTCTAAAAACATCAAATCAATATGGCCAAACTATACAATGTGGCCGACAACTAATAAAAGCTTATATCAACTTTATGACCGACCTATTCATAGATTCTAAAACCATTAAATCAATTTGGCCAGACTATACAATGTGGCCGACAACTAATAAAAGCTTTATCAACTTTATGACCGATTTATACAATATAGCTTTAGACAAGATGGCCGAAAAAATTATCCTTCCATCATATTTTCGATGCTGCTCATTTCTTCTGGTCCCATTGTTTCCCAATAATGATCATCATTATATTCTTCATCTGCTTCGATATCCAAATGCTTTGCTCCTGTGCTCATATAATATCCTTCCAAATATTTTTCAAAAACTTCTGAATAATTGGTACTTATAGTGAAATCTTTTTCTAACTTAAACCTGTATGGGACATATATCTTTTGTACCTTATTTTCATATACTAACCTTATTCCATTTTCCCATTGATCTATGAAATGTCTGTAAGCTAATTGGATCATTTTGGCATTTATCAATTGTTCTTTTAATTCTAATGGACATTCCACTAGACTGCTGCTGATTTTCTCTAGTTCTTCTGTCGTTCTCCTTGCTGGTGGTATATTGCTGACTGTAATAATCATTCTATGTATTGCCGATTCTATATCAAAAAGTCCTATCCATTCTGCCGGCGCGGATTTGATATGTACAGTTGCCCACTGTCCATAGTCTAACATTTTTCTGATGAAATATCCGAGATGAGTTCCAAGACAATGAGTATCTTCTGGATTTGTAACAATAATTTTTTCCAGGAATCCGGCATCCATAAGAAATTGTGGTGTTAGAATAACTCTTTCCCCATTTACTCTCAGTATCTTTGGGGATGAATATTTTGATAAGATAATAGTGGCTCTGAGGAAAAAATTACTGAGTGTATGTATACAATGGTTATTTATTTTCTGGTGATCACAGGCTTCTGGATTGTTTGGGCAATGTTTTTCTGGGTCTATGAAAAAGGATGGATTTAGTCTAATGGCTGCTGTATTTCTAATTGGATCTTTTGCTATGTCACAGAAATATTGTTGAACTGCTATTAATTTTGAATAATATTGGGCTTGGGCTTTTTGGCTAATAATTTCTTGGATATGTAAAGGGAGGAAACTAAGTAGGTGATATGGTTTAAAGAATATTCTGGGCTTAAGAAATTCAAATGGTCTTTCTGAAATGGGTTTTTCTTTTACAAAAATTGGCTGTTTTATTGGGCCATATGAGATGCTGTATAAGACAGCCTTCCTTTGAGCTCCCCAATCTCAGAAATTTGTGAGAGAATAGTATCTCCTTGTGAGTTTGAGATCTTATACATTTCTTTAAGCTGTTCAGTTAAGGATTTTATTTTTTCTTTTTGAGAAAAGTCTTCTTCTTCAAAATTTCTAAACTATAAATTTAAACTTCTAATAGCTTGTTCCATGCTCTTGCAATGTCTACAAAATTCTATTCTATTTGTGTTATTTTTTTCTAATGCATATTGATAATTTCTACTGCTACTAGGGGCATCTATATTTTGATATACTGGAGCCCTCATGCTATCCATGCTAGCCTTAGGATCTACATAAAATGTTGTTCCTATATTCTGCCTAGCGAATTCTAGTGTTTCATGTATGCTATGAAATGCTTTCCATAAAGGATTACGAAAATGATTTATTTGTTCTATAACGGAAATCCATTTAGAATAGATTCCAGGTGTTTTTCCTTTTACTACTACATAATATGAAAAACTTTGTTTCGGAAGATTGTTAAAATAAAATGCCAAGATATTAAGATTTCTAACTTTATCAGTGCTATTTCTGCTATTCCAGAGGTTATTTAAGATATCCTGTTGGATGTCTTCTAAATTACCTTCCTCTTGACTATGGAAATCTAAGGAAACTAGAAGCCCTTTATATTGAGAGAAATAAGCACCACTTCAATATAAGAATAAAAAGAACTTCTGTAATAAGATTTTTAATAACTTCTAAGAAAGCAATATAGGTCTTTAACCGGAGCCTAATAGTCCGGCCATTCCGGGATCCATCACCCGTTCTTTTGGTATTTAGAACCAGGCTCATCGTCATGTTGGCTAGCAGATGAAGTATCTCCAATCTGTTCATAAACAAGTGAACATGAATCAGAATTTCAATTTTTTTAAACATAACAATAACAAAACAATAAATTAAAGTTTACTTGTGCAGGTTTTAAATGGGCTGGCTCCAGCAATCCAATTTCAGTAAAAGCTCTGCCGGCCACCTGGTACTGATGATGAAACCTATAATTCATCATTTCCTCTCTCTCTGACTGATCATCTCTTCACTGCACATTCACTTCTTCTCCAAGAGCTTCTCTCCATTGAAACATCTGAACTTTGAACAAGTCCTTCATCCCCAGAACCTTCACTTCTTTATCTTCCCTCACAGCCGCTGTCCTTAGATAATCCATTGAAATAATTCTCTATCTTCATCACTGCCATTCGTCCCAGCTTTCAATCCGCAAATCAGCTTTCATTAAGAGCCTTCATGTAAAAGTGTCATTCGTCACTTTCTTGTATTATGGGCGGTTGACCAAATGGGTTTTGTTTGATGAATTCTTCTACGTTATCAGCTTCAGCCAATTTCTTCAAATGCTGAGCAAATTCTCCTTTAGGATCTGCAAATATTTCTTTTCAAGTTACTTGAATAATTTCAGGTTAATTCAATAATGAAAATCACAAAGCCAAGAAAGATGCTTCTCACCCAGATAATTATCCTTTTCACTTGAAAATGCATAAGATTTGGGGAAGATGGCATTGTATCTCTAAAAAATTCAGCAAAGGAAAAAAATTAGAGCATCATCCAGAACAGAGTACAAGAATATGTCACATAACAAGTATACTTACAGGATTAAGGAATGATTTATATGGAGAATCATCGACTAACAATGTGTTAGACAGACCATATTGCTCAAAATCTTTCCAAACTTTCCTCAAGTCCTTAAACATAATCTTTTTTTCTGAATTTTCTTTAGTTTTGGTTTCGACTACAGTGCAGTGAGCCTGATTCTGCAAAATACAGCAGTATCCAATGGAACATTACCCAAAAATAAGAGACTGATTCTGTAAAATTTTGCTAAGAGACTGATTCTACAAATTCTGATAATGACAAATGAAGTCTCACCCAAACAAACTTCCATTTAAAATGTGACAGATTTTTTATTACACGTTGAACATTATGCCTGGGAAAAAAGAAGAATTGCAGAAAAATAAGGGGGGAAAAAAAGAAGGTGTAACATATAAATCAATTAACTAAAATATAGGTCGACACATACCATTGTTTTGATGACCAAATTGCCACATTAAAACGTGAGAAGCAGAATTTCAAAAATTCATGGGTATATGGCCTGAATTTAAAGTCATATCTGTCATTGGAATTCTTGGCTAGAATCACCCCATTCAGGTCCAGAATTAGGAGTTTGCTATTTGATGCCTTTCGAGAAGCAGCTCGGGTTATCCTAACAAGTGGCCTTTCAGTTTGCACTGAAAAAAAAAAAGAATGTTACATAAAGCATTCCTTTAACATTGACTAGTGGATGATAATATTAAAACAAAATGTACCATGTATCATGTCCTGTTTCTACATCCATACCTCCTTGGACCTCAGTCTCCTTTCCCAATTTATTCTCATTCAAAAAGGAAGCATAATTGAAGGGGTCTGTCAGTTTACTCATTGCAATCTCCAAGGCCATAAACTTCCTAGCAATCCTAGCATGAGTCTGATATACAAATATTAGTTGGATGCAATAAACTAGCATGAGTCTGACAACAAGCATTTGTGTACTTACTGATTTAGTAATGTTGGGTGCGTGTCTCATTGCCCAACATTGTATAAATTTCAATGTATAAACACCACAACTTGATGCATCCTTCTGTCGTGAATTATGATTTACAAGATAAAAAGTCCAGCTCCAATCCTTATTCAAGAATTTATTCAAAATCCATACCTAAGCCCAAAAAAAAAAAAAAACAAGGGGAAAAAGGTCATCTTACTATATTTCATATTAATATAAGCTGTAATTTAATATAAGCTGTAATTTTTCTTGTAATACCAGAAGATGTATTATTCCATCATAGAATGTTGTGTCATTTTGCAGAGGATCAACAATGTAGATTTCTTTTTCCGTGACATGAACGATCATCGGAAACCAATGTGATTTATGAAGTATGGCGAAGAAAATCTGCAATATAAGACAATAAACACTATCTAATAAAAAAATTATCCTATCTTATAATAACCATGAAATGAGTACACAGATGTAAATTAAAATAATTGCTGCCTTCTACTTTATAGATGACAAAGCAATGAAAGTTATTGTATACCTTTTCAGCATTTTTCATTAATTCCTCCAACTTTTCAAGATGGAAAGCCTTCACAAGGCTTTCTTTTATGGATGGAAATTCTATGACCATATAGTGCTGCAATGAAGTGAATGACAAGCACGAGTCAAATATAAATTTTGCGATTCAGAAAACTATATGTCACATTGTTGATCCTCTGCAAAATGATACAACATTCTATGATGGAATAATGCATCTTCTGGTATTACAAGAGAAATTACAGCTTATATTAAATTACAACTTATATTAATATGAAATATAGTAAGATGACCTTTTTCCCCTTGATTTTTTTTTTTTTTGGGCTTAGGTATGGATTTTGAATAAATTCTTGAATAAGGATTGGAGCTGGACTTTTTATCTTGTAAATCATAATTCACGACAGAAGGATGCATCAAGTTGTGGTGTTTATACATTGAAATTTATACAATGTTGGGCAATGGGACGCGCACCCAACATTACTAAATCAGTAAGTACACAAATGCTTGTTGTCAGACTCATGCTAGTTTGTTGCATCCAAGTAATATTTGTATATCAGACTCATGCTAGGATTGCTAGGAAGTTTATGGCCTTGGAGATTGCAATGAGTAAACTGGCAGACCCCTTCAATTATGCTTCCTTTTTGAATGAGAATAAATTGGGAAAGGAGACTGAGGTCCAAGGAGGTATGGATGTAGAAACAGGACATGGTACATGGTACATTTTGTCTTAATATTATCATCCACTAGTCAATGTTAAAGGAATGCTTTATGTAACATTCTTTTTTTTTCAATGCAAACTGAAAGGCCACTTGCTAGGATAACTCGAGCTGCTTCTCGAAAGGCTTCAAATAGCAAACTCCTAATTCTGGACCTGAATGGGGTGATTTTAGCCAAGAATTCCAATGACAGATATGACTTTAAATTCAGGCCATATACCCATGAATTTTTAAAATTCTGCTTCTCATGTTTTAATGTGGTAATTTGGTCATCAAAACAATGGTATGTGTCGACCTATATTTTAGTTAATTGATTTATATGTTACACCTTCTTTTTTTTTCCCCCTTATTTTTCTGCAATTCTTCTTTTTTCCCAGGCATAATGTTCAACGTGTAATAAAAAATCTGCCACATTTTAAATGGGAGTTTGTTTGGGTAAGACTTCATTTGTCATTATCAGAATTTGTAGAATCAGTTTCTTAGCAAAATTTTGCAGAATCAGTCTCTTATTTTTGGGTAATGTTCCATTGGATACTGCTGTATTTTGCAGAATCAGGCTCACTGCACTGTAGTCGAAACCAAAACAAAAGAAAATTCAGAAAAAAAAGATTATGTTTAAGGACTTGAGGAAAGTTTGGAAAGATTTTGAGCAATATGGTCTGTCTAACACATTGTTAGTCGATGATTCTCCATATAAATCATTCATTAATCCTGTAAGTATACTTGTTATGTGACATATTCTTGTACTCTGTTCTGGATGATGCTCTAATTTTTTTCCTTTGCTGAATTTTTTAGAGATACAATGCCATCTTCCCCGAATCTTATGCATTTTTAAGTGAAAAGGATAATTATCTGGGTGAGAAGCATCTTTCTTGGCTTTGTGATTTTCATTATTGAATTAACCTGAAATTATTCAAGTAACTTGAAAAGAAATATCTGCAGATCCTAAAGGAGAATTTGCTCAGCACTTGAAGAAATTGGCTGAAGTTGATAACGTAGAAGAATTCATCAAACAAAATCCATTTGGTCAACCGCCCATAATACAAGAAAGTGATGAATGACACTTTTACATGAAGACTCTTAATGAATGCTGATTTGCGGATTGAAAGTTGGGACGAATGGCAGTGATGAAAATAGAGAATTATTTCAATGGATTATCTAAGGACAGCGGCTGTTAGGGAAGATAAAGAAGTGAAGGTTCTGGGGATGAAGGACTTGTTCAAAGTTCAGATGTTTCAATGGAGAGAAGCTCTTGGAGAGGAAGTGAATGGGCAGTGAAGAGATGATCAGTCCGAGAGAGAGGAAATGGTGAATTACAGGTTTCATCATCAGTACCAGGTGGCCGGCAGAGCTTTTACTGAAGTTGGATTGCTGGAGCCAGCCCATTTAACACCTGCACAAGTGAACTTTAATTTATTGTTATGTTTAAAAAAATTAAAATTCTGATTCATGTTCACTTGTTTATGAACAGATTGGAGATATTTCATCTGCTAGCCAACATGACGATGAGCCTGGCTCTAAATACCAAAAGAACGGGTGACAGATCCCGGAATGGCCGGACTATTAGGCTCCGGTTAAAGACCTATATTGCTTTCTTAGAAGTTATTAAAAATCTTATTACAGAAATTCTTTTTATTCTTATATTGAAGTGGTGCTTATTTCTCTCAATATAAAGGGCTTCTAGTTTTCTTAGATTTCCATAGTCGAGAGGAAGGTAATTAGAAGACATCCAGCAGGATATCTTAAATAACCTCTGGAATAGCAGAAATAGCACTGATAAAGTTAGAAATCTTAATATCTTGGCATTTTATTTTAACAATCTTCCGAAACAAAGTTTTTCATATTATGTAGTAGTAAAAGGAAAAATACCTGGAATCTATTCTAAATGGATTTCCGTTATAGAAAAAATAAATCATTTTCGTAATCCTTTATGGAAAGCATTTCATAGCATACATTAAGCACTAGAATTCGCTAGGCAGAATATAGGAACAACATTTTATGTAGATCCTAAGGCTAGCATGAGGGCTCCAGTATATCAAAATACAGATGCCCCTAGTAGCAGTAGAAATTATTAATATGCATTAGAAAAAGATAACACAAATAGAATAGAATTTTGTAGACATTGCAAGAGCATGAAACAAGCTATTAGAAGTTTAAATTTAAAGTGTAGAAATTTTGAAGAAGACTTTTCTCAAAAAGAAAAAATAAAATCCTTAACTGAACAACTTAAAGAAATGTATAAGATCTCAAACTCACAAGGAGATACTATTCTCTCACAAATTTCTGAGATTGGGGAGCTCAAAGGAAGGCTGTCTTATACAGCATCTCATATGGCCAATCCTTCATCCGGCCCAATAAAACAGCCAATTTTTTGTAAAAGAAAAGCCCATTTCAGAAAGACTATTTGAATTTCTTAAGTCCAGAATATTCTTTAAATCATATCACCTACTTAGTTTCCTCCCTTTACATATCCAAGAAATTATTAGCCAAAAAACCCAAGCCCAATATTATTCAAATGTCATCAAGAATTGGAAAAATCACTTCCAATGTCACTAGTCCGAGAATTCAAAATCAAATGGTGGATAGGATTCAATCAAGAATTTTGTGACCAAAAGAATATATTAAGATTCCTAGAGACTGGAGAAAAACTCAAATGGATCAATCCAAATCAGCAGTCAACCAAAGGAGTCAATTTCCTAACTACTCCACAGAAGAAAGAAAAAGAAAAAAGTTGCTCAACATCAGAAACAACGGCAAATGAATTTTTTATGAAGAAGATGATGCAAAATCCGGAGATGCTCAAAGAATACCTAAATTATTTGCAAAATCAAGACAAGAAAGAAGAAGACAAAAAAGATGAGTCAGCTGGATTGTCATCAGAATCAACTTTTGATTCATTTTGTGGTCCTTGTGCTCAAGACCCGACGGGCTTTTGATAAAGTTGTCGGCCAATTTTCAAGAAGATAAGATAAGAATCTCAAAAGAACCAATCAAAAGAAGATAAGGTGTCGGTAGAAAAAACAAATGAAATTCAAATGAAAGTGTCGGCAATCAAATGAAGATGAAATTCAAAGACGGAAGTCTTTATAAATAGAACTCAAAATCATTTGTGGGGGACATCGAGTTTTGAGTCATCTGAAAATCTCTCTGTAAACCCCTACCTTCTCAGCTTTTATATTTCTTTGTATGCTCTTTTATTCAAGAAGATCAATAACAATTCGAAGTTTGATTTCATCTCAAAGGTTCTGCTATTTAAAGTTTTCGTTGCAAAGACTACTCTGATATTCAAGTAATGAAATTCAAATGAGAAAGTCCCGAGCCTCTATAAATAGAAAGAAGATTGCAAACTGAAGGCATCGGCGAATAGATCAGAGAAAAATTTCAGTTTACATCTTATAGTACAAACCTCTTACCTACTCTCACTTACTTCAAACCTACTCTTACCTACTTCAAATTTATACAAGACATAATTTTTCTCTTACCTACTTCAAGTTTATATTGGAGTTAGGTTTGAAGTAAGTGAGAGTAGGTAAGAGGTTTGTACTATAAGATGTAAACTGAAATTTTTCTCTGATCTATTCGCCGATGCCTTCAGTTTACATCTTATAGTACAAATCTCTTACCTACTCTCACTTACTTCAAACCTACTCTTACCTACTTCAAACAACTGCTGTACTCTAGCTATTGTCAAGCTTATTCAATAAAAGAATCAATGATTTATTTTGCTCAAAGCTTCCGTTGTCTACTCAATTTCATTGTAAGTCCAAATATTTATGCTTATTACAAGTTTATATTGCCAGGGTAGAAGTGGTATCAGAGCCACACTACGACTGCATATTTAGACTTTGAATTTATTACTTTATTTGAATTACGTTTCTATTTTAATTTGGCTAATTCATGCATTTATGCTTATCTATTTTATTAAACTTTTACTGAAATCGTTGGTAAGACTTGATGCCTTGTAAGACCGTTGGTAAGTCCAGGATAGGATGTTCCAGGCATAGTGCTCGGTTGTTCCAAGCTAAGTAAAAATTTAATTAAATATAAAACATGGCTGCATTTCTTAGACAATTTAAAATAGGATCTAATTCAAAGCAAGCTAATATAGTACAAAGTCATGAATATCATATGCCTATAAATAATTCAGATTGGACTATTCCAGAAGAAAAAATAGAACATATTTATAGAATAGGCCCTTTAGATTTCAAAACCGCTTTATCAGTTAAAACTCATGAAGAAACGATATCTATTCAAGAAGAATATCAATCAATTCCATTATTAAATCATAGTACAATTCAAAAATATTTAAGTAAAGGATATCGATATATTCATATAGGTTTAATACAAATTGCTGTAAAACCTTTATTCCATCTAGGAGTAGATGCTCCAATATATTTAGCATTAAGAGACACAAGACTCAAACGATATAAAACTTCTTTACTTTCTATGATTCAAACAAATGTTTGTAATGGACCCATATATTTTAACTGTGCTCCAAATTTTTCAATAGATTTAACTGACCCACATATTCTGAATTCTGTAATATTAGATATTCATCTACAAGGAAATGAATTTGAAAAACACACAAAGAATTTTGCAATAATATACAGAATATATTATAGACTTTTATCGTCGCATTTAAATCCTAAATTTATAATGACCCCAACACTTAAGGAAGAGACAACTTTATTACAAGTAGACGCAGATAGACCTACAACTTATACACCGAAAAGATTAAAATGGAATGAAATAACTAACTCCTCTTTTGACTCTTCAAAATTAATAGATAAATATCCAAATATAAACATAATGAAAAAAGAAACTACTAAAGATCTTCAAACAGAAATTAATAATCTCAAAATACAAGTAAAACAATTACAGAAAGAAATTATAGAGTTAAAAACAAAAGATTTAGAAATAGAAGCAAAATTAACATTATTAGAAAATCAACCTTCAACTTCTAATTCTAAAACAGAAGAAATAAATATATCAGAAAAACCTACAAATGAACTTCAATATATAAATATTATAGAAAGAATGACATTCCAAAAATGGTTTGCTTTAGTAACTATCACAGTAGAAGATTTTAAAGAAACATATGTAGCTCTAATAGATAGTGGAGCTGATACAAGTTGCATTAAAGAAGGAATAATTCCAACTAAATATTGTGAAAAAACAAAAGAAAAATTAATGGCAGCAAATGGAGAAAATTTAGAAGTAACATATAAATTTACAAAAGGATCAATATGTAATAATGAATATTGTATTAGACATAATTTTATAATTGTAAAAAATATAAATTGTGATGTAATATTAGGAACACCCTTTTTAATTCAAATATATCCATTTTTTGTAAGCCATGAAGGAATTTCAATAAATATAATGGGAAAAACAATTATATTTAGATTTCTAACCCCAGTAAAACAAAGAGAATTACAGATATTACAAACCTCCTCTATTTATAAAACAATAAATAGTATTACTAAAGTACAACAACAAATAAATTATATTAAAGAAGAACAATCTTATTTAAAAATTGAAGAACAATTAAAAGAAGAAAAGATACAAAAAAGAATTTTAGAACTAGAAAAATTATTACAACAAGAAGTATGTGCTGACATTCCTAATGCTTTTTGGGATAGAAAACAACATATGGTTGAGTTACCCTATGAAACAGGATTCAATGAGAAAAATATTCCAACAAAGGCTAGACCTATACAAATGAATTTTGAATTATTAGAATTCTGTAAAAAAGAAATAAAGGCATTAATGGATAAAAAATTAATAACCCATTCTAAATCACCATGGAGTTGTGCTGCATTTTATGTCATGAATCAAGCAGAAAAAGAACGAGGAGTTCCAAGATTAGTAATAAATTACAAACCATTAAATAAAGTATTGCAATGGATTAGATATCCAATTCCTAATAAAAAAGATTTGCTTAATAGATTATTTAAAGCAAAAATATTTTCAAAATTTGATTTAAAATCAGGATATTGGCAAATATTAATAAATCCAAAAGATAGATACAAAACAGCATTTACAACACCCTTTGGACATTATGAATGGAATGTAATGCTATTTGGATTAAAAAATGCACCATCAGAATTTCAAAATATAATGAATGACATCTTTAATCCTTACAGTTTATTTAGTATAGTTTATATTGATGATGTATTAATATTTTCTGAATCATTAGAACAGCATTTTAAACATTTAAATATATTTTTAAAAATAGTTAAGAAAAATGGATTAGTAGTTTCTGCACCAAAAATGAAATTATTCCAAACAAAAATAAGATTTTTAGGACACGATATTTACCAAGGCACAATCAAACCAATTAATAGAGCTTTAGAATTCACTACTAAATTTCCAGATGAAATAAAAGATAAGAATCAATTACAAAGATTTTTAGGATGCTTAAATTATATAGCAGATTTCTTTCCCAAATTAAGACAAGAATGCTCTATATTATTCAATAGATTAAAGAATCCAAAACCATGGACAGATGAACATACTCAAAAAATAAAATATTTAAAAGAAAAAATTAAATCATTACCATGTTTATGTTTACCTCATCCTAAAGCATTCATGATAGTTGAAACAGATGCATCAGAATTAGGATATGGAGGAATACTAAAACAAAAATTAGAAGAATCAAAAGAAGAGTTAGTTAGATTTCATTCAGGAACATGGTCTGATCCTCAAAAGAATTATTCAACTATTAAAAAAGAAATTTTATCAATAGTTTTATGTATATCAAAATTTCAAGATGATTTATATAGCAAGAAATTTTTAATAAGAATAGACTGTAAATCTGGAAAAGAGATTTTACAAAAAGATGTTCAAAATATAGTTTCAAAGCAAATATTTGCTAGATGGCAAGCTATTTTATCTGTATTTGATTTTGAAATAGAATTTATCAAAGGAGAAAATAATTCTTTACCAGATTTTCTTACTAGAGAATTCCTACAAGGACATGGATCGTGAATTGATGACTCAAATGGAAGAACGAGAATATACCAATTATTTGAGAGCTCAAAGGGATTCTCCCAAACTTCAAAACAAAGAAAAAGATATCCAATCCAGAGGATATCAATATTTTGCCCAAACCAGCTATGGCAGACAGAGTATTCCAACTCATCAAATTCCTAAATATGACACCATATACATTCGAAAAAGCCCTTACGCTACTATCACTCCCCAAGAAAGAGCCTTTCTTATTCAAAGAGAGATTCAGAGAAATACCATTCGAATCAAAGTTATGAAAAGAATCGAGAGAAGTGAGGAATTTATTCAGTATCACAAACAGCAAAATAAACAATTATCTGACCAACTTAAAGATATTGTTTATTAATATTGCAGGATTATGGATTCAAAAGCAGGAAATTCCAGGCCAAAGACTCCTCAAGATTATGAGATGAGTCTTACTCCTGTTACTCAAAACAGATTCCAACTCTTATCAGATTTTCCAGCATTGACTTACAGTCAAGCTGCTTGTACTCCAACTTCTTCTCAAATAAAACCTCTTCAACAGATTCCAAAGACCCCAGAAAAATTCAATGAAAATACTTATTTTACCAAGTCATTTACTCAACATATCACTTTAACCAAATTTCAGGAAGTACCTTTATATTCTACACTCAATCAAATTACCCAAAGGATCTTTCCTCCAAAGTGTTTTTGGCAACCAGATGAACCCTCAAAAAATTTGGATTATTATGAATTAATTCTTACAGATACTCAATCTGTAGAAATATTTCCAATTCCAGATAGAAAAAACCCAAATATAATTAGCCACTCAAAATGCATAATAAAGAAAGTTTGTTCTCCAAATGAATGGACTTCTCTTTATTCTAAAAAATCCTTTTCAGTAAGGTTCATTCCAGATGGATTCACATATCAAGATTACAAAATGGCATGGTATCGTGCTTTCCTTTTTAGACCATTCAATCATTCATGGTTCTTTACGTTCAAAGAAAATTGCACCAGAGAATTTCCAATTTGGTTCAATCACTGGTGGAAAAGGTTTGGACCACAACCAGAGATACTACCTCCAAATGTGCTTATGGGATTTCAAACGTATCTAAAAAGAGCAAAGGGGGAAGAATATACAAGACCAATTTTATTCCATATGGAGTTCAAAGTCCCGTGGATATTTTGCTGGAGTTTCAAAATTCATCAAGAGCTTGAAAAACCACTTCCAATGTCATTGGTTAGAGAATTCAAAATTAAATGGTGGACAGGGTTCAACCAAGAATTCGGAGATCAAGTAAATGTTATTAGATTCCTAACTACCGGAGATAAACTCAAATGGACTAAACCAACAGCTACTCCAACAACTTTTGTACCCACTACAACAAAGTCTTCACCAACTCCAACCACTACAGCACCAACTCCAACCACTACTCCAATAAAGAAAGAAAAAGATACCGAAATGGTATCCGAAGCCACTTCAAATGATTTTTTGATGAAAAAGATGATGCAAGATCCAAGGCTACTCAAAGAATATCTGGATTATTTACAAAAGACAGATAAGAAAGAAGAAATCGACAAAATTGACGAGTCAGCAGAATCATCCGAATCTACTTTTGATCCATTCGGAGGACCATGCGGACAAGATCCAAACGACTTTTGAGAAAGGAGCCGATCACTTTTGAAAAAGATGTCGGCCACAAATAAAAAGAAGATAAAACTCAAAGGAAGAAGAAATGAAATTCAAATGAGAAAGTCCCGAGCCTCTATAAATAGAAGGAAGATTGCAAACTGAAGGCATTGGCGAATAGATCAGAGAAAAATTTCAGTTTACATCTTATAGTACAAATCTCTTACCTACTCTCACTTACTTCAAACCTACTCTTACCTACTTCAAACAACTGCTGTACTCTAGCTATTGTCAAGCTTATTCAATAAAAGAATCAAGGATTTATTTTGCTCAAAGCTTCCGTTGTCTACTCAATTTCATTGTAAGTCCAAATATTTCTGCTTATTAGAAGTTTATATTGCCTGGGTAGAAGTGGTAGATTCGGATGATTCTGCTGACTCGTCAATTTTGTCGATTTCTTCTTTCTTATCTGTCTTTTGTAAATAATCCAAATATTCTTTGAGTAGCCTTGGATCTTGCATCATCTTTTTCATCAAAAAGTCATTTGAAGTGGCTTCGGATACCATTTCGGTATCTTTTTCTTTCTTTATTGGAGTAGTGGTTGGAGTTGGTGCTGTAGTGGTTGGAGTTGGTGAAGACTTTGTTGTAGTGGGTACAAAAGTTGTTGGGTCATTATAAATTTAGGATTTAAATGCGACGATAAAGGTCTATAATATATTCTGTATATTATTGCAAAATTCTTTGTGTGTTTTTCAAATTCATTTCCTTGTAGATGAATATCTAATATTACAGAATTCAGAATATGTGGGTCAGTTAAATCTATTGAAAAATTTGGAGCACAGTTAAAATATATGGGTCCATTACAAACATTTGTTTGAATCATAGAAAGTAAAGAAGTTTTATATCGTTTGAGTCTTGTGTCTCTTAATGCTAAATATATTGGAGCATCTACTCCTAGATGGAATAAAGGTTTTACAGCAATTTGTATTAAACCTATATGAATATATCGATATCCTTTACTTAAATATTTTTGAATTGTACTATGATTTAATAATGGAATTGATTGATATTCTTCTTGAATAGATATCGTTTCTTCATGAGTTTTAACTGATAAAGCGGTTTTGAAATCTAAAGGGCCTATTCTATAAATATGTTCTATTTTTTCTTCTGGAATAGTCCAATCTGAATTATTTATAGGCATATGATATTCATGACTTTGTACTATATTAGCTTGCTTTGAATTAGATCCTATTTTAAATTGTCTAAGAAATGCAGCCATGTTTTATATTTAATTAAATTTTTACTTAGCTTGGAACAACCGAGCACTATGCCTGGAACATCCTATCCTGGACTTACCAACGGTCTTACAAGGCATCAAGTCTTACCAACGATTTCAGTAAAAGTTTAATAAAATAGATAAGCATAAATGCATGAATTAGCCAAATTAAAATAGAAACGTAATTCAAATAAAGTAATAAATTCAAAGTCTAAATATGCAGTCGTAGTGTGGCTCTGATACCACTTCTACCCAGGCAATATAAACTTGTAATAAGCATAAATATTTGGACTTACAATGAAATTGAGTAGACAACGGAAGCTTTGAGCAAAATAAATCCTTGATTCTTTTATTGAATAAGCTTGACAATAGCTAGAGTACAGCAGTTGTTTGAAGTAGGTAAGAGTAGGTTTGAAGTAAGTGAGAGTAGGTAAGAGGTTTGTACTATAAGATGTAAACTGAAATTTTTCTCTGTTCTATTCGCCGATGCCTTCAGTTTGCAATCTTCCTTCTATTTATAGAGGCTCGAGACTTTCTCATTTGAATTTCATTTCTTCTTCCTTTGAGTTTCATCTTCTTTTTATTTGTGGCCGACATCTTTTTCAAAAGTGATCGGCTCCTTTCTCAAAAGTCGTTTGGATCTTGTCCGCGTGGTCCTCCGAATGGATCAAAAGTAGATTCGGATGATTCTGCTGACTCGTCAATTTTGTCGATTTCTTCTTTCTTATCTGTCTTTTGTAAATAATCCAGATATTCTTTGAGTAGCCTTGGATCTTGCATCATCTTTTTCATCAAAAAGTCATTTGAAGTGGCTTCGGATACCATTTCGGTATCTTTTTCTTTCTTTATTGGAGTAGTGGTTGGAGTTGGTGCTGTAGTGGTTGGAGTTGGTGAAGACTTTGTTGTAGTGGGTACAAAAGTTGTTGGAGTAGCTGTTGGTTTAGTCCATTTGAGTTTATCTCCGGTAGTTAGGAATCTAATAACATTTACTTGATCTCCGAATTCTTGGTTGAACCCTGTCCACCATTTAATTTTGAATTCTCTAACCAATGACATTGGAAGTGGTTTTTCAAGCTCTTGATGAATTTTGAAACTCCAGCAAAATATCCACGGGACTTTGAACTCCATATGGAATAAAATTGGTCTTGTATATTCTTCCCCCTTTGCTCTTTTTAGATACGTTTGAAATCCCATAAGCACATTTGGAGGTAGTATCTCTGGTTGTGGTCCAAACCTTTTCCACCAGTGATTGAACCAAATTGGAAATTCTCTGGTGCAATTTTCTTTGAACGTAAAGAACCATGAATGATTGAATGGTCTAAAAAGGAAAGCACGATACCATGCCATTTTGTAATCTTGATATGTGAATCCATCTGGAATGAACCTTACTGAAAAGGATTTTTTAGAATAAAGAGAAGTCCATTCATTTGGAGAACAAACTTTCTTTATTATGCATTTTGAGTGGCTAATTATATTTGGGTTTTTTCTATCTGGAATTGGAAATATTTCTACAGATTGAGTATCTGTAAGAATTAATTCATAATAATCCAAATTTTTTGAGGGTTCATCTGGTTGCCAAAAACACTTTGGAGGAAAGATCCTTTGGGTAATTTGATTGAGTGTAGAATATAAAGGTACTTCCTGAAATTTGGTTAAAGTGATATGTTGAGTAAATGACTTGGTAAAATAAGTATTTTCATTGAATTTTTCTGGGGTCTTTGGAATCTGTTGAAGAGGTTTTATTTGAGAAGAAGTTGGAGTACAAGCAGCTTGACTGTAAGTCAATGCTGGAAAATCTGATAAGAGTTGGAATCTGTTTTGAGTAACAGGAGTAAGACTCATCTCATAATCTTGAGGAGTCTTTGGCCTGGAATTTCCTGCTTTTGAATCCATAATCCTGCAATATTAATAAACAATATCTTTAAGTTGGTCAGATAATTGTTTATTTTGCTGTTTGTGATACTGAATAAATTCCTCACTTCTCTCGATTCTTTTCATAACTTTGATTCGAATGGTATTTCTCTGAATCTCTCTTTGAATAAGAAAGGCTCTTTCTTGGGGAGTGATAGTAGCGTAAGGGCTTTTTCGAATGTATATGGTGTCATATTTAGGAATTTGATGAGCTGGAATACTCTGTCTGCCATAGCTGGTTTGGGCAAAATATTGATATCCTCTGGATTGGATATCTTTTTCTTTGTTTTGGAGTTTGGGAGAATCCCTTTGAGCTCTCAAATAATTGGTATATTCTCGTTCTTCAATTTGAGTCACCAATTTATTCCATATGGAGTTCAAAGTCCCGTGGATATTTTGCTGGAGTTTCAAAATTCATCAAGAGCTTGAAAAACCACTTCCAATGTCATTGGTTAGAGAATTCAAAATTAAATGGTGGACAGGGTTCAACCAAGAATTCGGAGATCAAGTAAATGTTATTAGATTCCTAACTACCGGAGATAAACTCAAATGGACTAAACCAACAGCTACTCCAACAACTTTTGTACCCACTACAACAAAGTCTTCACCAACTCCAACCACTACAGCACCAACTCCAACCACTACTCCAATAAAGAAAGAAAAAGATACCGAAATGGTATCCGAAGCCACTTCAAATGACTTTTTGATGAAAAAGATGATGCAAGATCCAAGGCTACTCAAAGAATATCTGGATTATTTACAAAAGACAGATAAGAAAGAAGAAATCGACAAAATTGACGAGTCAGCAGAATCATCCGAATCTACTTTTGATCCATTCGGAGGACCATGCGGACAAGATCCAAACGACTTTTGAGAAAGGAGCCGATCACTTTTGAAAAAGATGTCGGCCACAAATAAAAAGAAGATGAAACTCAAAGGAAGAAGAAATGAAATTCAAATGAGAAAGTCCCGAGCCTCTATAAATAGAAGGAAGATTGCAAACTGAAGGCATCGGCGAATAGATCAGAGAAAAATTTCAGTTTACATCTTACAGTACAAACCTCTTACCTACTCTCACTTACTTCAAACCTACTCTTACCTACTTCAAACAACTGCTGTACTCTAGCTATTGTCAAGCTTATTCAATAAAAGAATCAAGGATTTATTTTGCTCAAAGCTTCCGTTGTCTACTCAATTTCATTGTAAGTCCAAATATTTATGCTTATTACAAGTTTATATTGCCTGGGTAGAAGTGGTATCAGAGCCACACTACGACTGCATTTCTTAGACAATTTAAAATAGGATCTAATTCAAAGCAAGCTAATATAGTACAAAGTCATGAATATCATATGCCTATAAATAATTCAGATTGGACTATTCCAGAAGAAAAAATAGAACATATTTATAGAATAGGCCCTTTAGATTTCAAAACCGCTTTATCAGTTAAAACTCATGAAGAAACGATATCTATTCAAGAAGAATATCAATCAATTCCATTATTAAATCATAGTACAATTCAAAAATATTTAAGTAAAGGATATCGATATATTCATATAGGTTTAATACAAATTGCTGTAAAACCTTTATTCCATCTAGGAGTAGATGCTCCAATATATTTAGCATTAAGAGACACAAGACTCAAACGATATAAAACTTCTTTACTTTCTATGATTCAAACAAATGTTTGTAATGGACCCATATATTTTAACTGTGCTCCAAATTTTTCAATAGATCTAACTGACCCACATATTCTGAATTCTATCATATTAGATATTCATCTACAAGGAAATGAATTTGAAAAACACACAAAGAATTTTGCAATAATATACAGAATATATTATAGACCTTTATCATCGCATTTAAATCCTAAATTTATAATGACCCCAACACTTAAGGAAGAGACAACTTTATTACAAGTAGATGCAGATAGACCTACAACTTATACACCGAAAAGATTAAAATGGAATGAAATAACTATACCAAGTGAATTTGAAATAAAAAATCCACAAATAGCAAGAAATATTGAACAAACTACTGCAGAAGATATTATAGAAAAACCTGATGGAAATACTTTAATAAGATTTGCTTCATTAAGGGAAAGACCTAGTTCAAGTTACTCTTGGTTACCTGCTAGACATTCAAACTATGAATCTACTGAAATAAATTTTCCAATAGAAAATACTTCAACTTTTAAATATAAAACTCCAGTTCCAGAAGTAATAAATCAAAATCAAAATCAAACAGACTACTCTCCCACACACTCACAAATGAGAGGAGAAATAAATGTTATAAGTAAACCTTATATAATAAATCATAATATTTACAAGAAGATTTTGAAGATGAAGAAAATACAGAAAAAAGAATTTGGTTTTTCCAATTAGAATCTGAATACAAGAATAAATTAATAATAGAATGGAAAAATGAATTAGACAAACAAAAATTTGATTTCCCTTTCTTTACATGGCTAACATTTTATATGTCAAAATTAGGAATACATGATATATATAATACATCTCAAATAAATGTTCAAACTAATTTATATAAAAAATGGAAGTTAAAAGACGATCAAATTATAACCTCAATACATCCTCCATTACAAGAAGTAAAAATAAATATAGGACAAGGAGAAGTAATAGCCTCACCTTTTAAAAAGGGTAGGGAAGCTGAGTCAAGTACAAATAATACACTAAATTTAGAAGATATTAAAAAAGTATACCAACAAAATAATTATACAAATCAAATTCTTCATACAATATCTCAACATATAGAAGTATTAAATACAAAACTAGATACATTAAAGAAACCAGATTTAAAGTTTCCAAATGATATTTCAGCACCACATTTCCAACCTAGAAGTTTGACAAGAGAAAAAGAACAAGAGTTAATCCAAAATATTAATACTCAAAAAATAAATACTACAGATAATATATTAAATAGAATATCACAATCATTACAGACTTTATCCAAGCCTCAAACCCCTAAAATTAATACTATGGACCAGATTATAGAAGAAAATTCAACTGAGGGAAAGTTCAAGTGAAGAATTAATAAATTCAGATATAGAAGAAAATATATTAGTACCCATAGAAACTCAATTTGAAGAAGAAGGTGATAATCAATTAAATAGAATAAGGAGACAAAGGATAAATAATAATACCAATAAAAATTGGAAAATGATAAGTACAAAAAATTATTATCCAAGACCTAGTCCTCCAGATATTCAATACGAATAAAGATCAAAATTTCGTACCACTAAATATGATGGAGATTCAATTTATGAATGGAATATAGATGGCAAAGCTGAATATGAAGTATTAAATAATTTGCAAGAAATGGGAATGGCTAGACTTGCTTATAAGATTAAAAATATTCAAGAAAGAAATATTGCAACATTATTAGTTTCAGGATTCACTGGACAATTAAAAAATTGGTGGGATGATGCTTTAACATTACAAGATAAATTATCAATATTAGAACATACCCAAGAAATTGAAGATGATCAAGGAAATATTCAAATACAATCAGATGCTGCAGAATTCCTAATAGTAACAATAGTAATGTATTTCATAGGAAATCCAAAAGAAGAATTAAATTCTAATAAAACATTTTTAACAAATTTAAGATGTCCTTCATTATCAGACTTTAGATGGTATAAAGATATGTTCTTAACAAATGTATTTAGAAGACCAGATTGTAATGCTTCATTTTGGAAAGAAAGATTTATAACAGGATTACCAAGTTTATTTTCACAAAGAATAATGGATAGTTTGCAAAAAGAAATGGGAACAGATGTAATTTCATTTGAAAATATTACTTTTGGACAATTATTTGCATTTGTTAAAAAAGAAGGATTAATGTTATGCTCCGAATTAAGATTACAAATAAAATATGGTTCTGAAACAAAGGAAGTAGGATCATTTTGTGATGCATTTGGAATTAAAAGAATTAAATCACCATCAGCATACAAAAAGAAAGTTAAAAAATATAATAAAAAATTAAAATACAAAAGACCTAAAGAAGATAAACTAGAAAGACCAGAAAGAAAGAAAAAGTTTATTAAAAGAAAAATTGTTTGTTATAAATGTGGAAAAATAGGTCATAAAGCAAACAAATGTAAATTAAAAGAAAAAATTACAGAAATATGTGTAGACGAAGAAGAAATTAAAAATAAATTTATTAATTTATTAATAAATGAAAAAGATCAAAGTTCTGAAGATGATTATTATAATGATGATATATCTAGTTCAGATAATGAAGAAAATTGTAATTGCACTCCAAAATATATAAATGTAATAACTAAAAAAGAAGATAAAGAATTTTTATTAGACATGATAGAAAAAATAGAAGATCCAATAGCTAAAAAGGAATACTTGGAAAGATTAAAGAGTTTAATCATTCAAGAAGATAAAATGCCAAAAATAATAGAACCTTTTAGTATCTCAAAATTAATAGATAAATATCCAAATATAAACATAATGAAAAAAGAAACTACCAAAGATCTTCAAACAGAAATTAATAATCTCAAAATACAAGTAAAACAATTACAGAAAGAAATTATAGAGTTAAAAACAAAAGATTTAGAAATAGAAGCAAAATTAACATTATTAGAAAATCAACCTTCAACTTCTAATTCTAAAACAGAAGAAATAAATATATCAGAAAAACCTACAAATGAACTTCAATATATAAATATTATAGAAAGAATGACATTCCAAAAATGGTTTGCTCTAGTAACTATCACAGTAGAAGATTTTAAAGAAACATATGTAGCTCTAATAGATAGTGGAGCTGATACAAGTTGCATTAAAGAAGGAATAATTCCAACTAAATATTGTGAAAAAACAAAAGAAAAATTAATGGCAGCAAATGGAGAAAATTTAGAAGTAACATATAAATTTACAAAAGGATCAATATGTAATAATGAATATTGTATTAGACATAATTTTATAATTGTAAAAAATATAAATTGTGATGTAATATTAGGAACACCCTTTTTAATTCAAATATATCCATTTTTTGTAAGCCATGAAGGAATTTCAATAAATATAATGGGAAAAACAATTATATTTAGATTTCTAACCCCAGTAAAACAAAGAGAATTACAGATATTACAAACCTCCTCTATTTATAAAACAATAAATAGTATTACTAAAGTACAACAACAAATAAATTATATTAAAGAAGAACAATCTTATTTAAAAATTGAAGAACAATTAAAAGAAGAAAAGATACAAAAAAGAATTTTAGAACTAGAAAAATTATTACAACAAGAAGTATGTGCTGACATTCCTAATGCTTTTTGGGATAGAAAACAACATATGGTTGAGTTACCCTATGAAACAGGATTCAATGAGAAAAATATTCCAACAAAGGCTAGACCTATACAAATGAATTTTGAATTATTAGAATTCTGTAAAAAAGAAATAAAGGCATTAATGGATAAAAAATTAATAACCCATTCTAAATCACCATGGAGTTGTGCTGCATTTTATGTCATGAATCAAGCAGAAAAAGAACGAGGAGTTCCAAGATTAGTAATAAATTACAAACCATTAAATAAAGTATTGCAATGGATTAGATATCCAATTCCTAATAAAAAAGATTTGCTTAATAGATTATTTAAAGCAAAAATATTTTCAAAATTTGATTTAAAATCAGGATATTGGCAAATATTAATAAATCCAAAAGATAGATACAAAACAGCATTTACAACACCCTTTGGACATTATGAATGGAATGTAATGCTATTTGGATTAAAAAATGCACCATCAGAATTTCAAAATATAATGAATGACATCTTTAATCCTTACAGTTTATTTAGTATAGTTTATATTGATGATGTATTAATATTTTCTGAATCATTAGAACAGCATTTTAAACATTTAAATATATTTTTAAAAATAGTTAAGAAAAATGGATTAGTAGTTTCTGCACCAAAAATGAAATTATTCCAAACAAAAATAAGATTTTTAGGACACGATATTTACCAAGGCACAATCAAACCAATTAATAGAGCTTTAGAATTCACTACTAAATTTCCAGATGAAATAAAAGATAAGAATCAATTACAAAGATTTTTAGGATGCTTAAATTATATAGCAGATTTCTTTCCCAAATTAAGACAAGAATGCTCTATATTATTCAATAGATTAAAGAAAAAATCTGCTATATAATTTAAACATCTGCTATATTATTCAATAGATTAAATAATATAGAGCATTCTTGTCTTAATTTAGGGAAAAAATCTGCTATATAATTTAAACATCCTAAAAACCTTTGTAATTGATTTTTATCTTTTATCTCATCTGGAAATGTGGTGGCAAATTCTAAAGCTCTATTGATTGGTTTTATTGTTCCCTGATATATATTATGTCCTAAAAAGCTTATGTTTGTTTGGAATAATTTCATTTTTGAGGCTGAAATTACTAGTCCATTTTTCTTGATTATTTTTAAAAATATATTCAGATGCTTAAAATGCTGTTCCAATGATTCAGAAAATATTAACACATCATCTATATAAACTATGCTAAAAGAGCTATAGGGATTAAAAATATCATTCATTATATTTTGAAATTCTGATGGTGCATTTTTTAATCCAAATGGCATTATGTTCCATTCATAATGACCAAAAGGTGTTGTGAATGCTGTTTTGTACCTATCTTTTGGTGTTATTAATATTTGCCAATATCCTGATTTTAAATCAAATTTTGAAAATATTTTTGCCTTAAATAATCTATTGAGCAAATCTTTTTTATTAGGAATTGGATATCTGATCCATTGTAAAACTTTATTTAATGGTTTATAATTTATAACTAATCTTGGAACTCCTCTCTCTTTTTCAGCTTGATTCATGACATAAAATGCAGTACAACTCCAAGGTGATTTTGAAGGTGTTATTAATCCTTTATCTATTAATGTCTTTATTTCTTTTTTACAAAATTCTAATAAATCAGAATTCATTTGTATTGGTCTTGCCTTAGTTGGAATGTTTTTTTCATTAAATCCTGTTTCGTAGGGTAGTTCTATCATATGTTGTTTTCTATCCAAAAAAACATTAGGAATATCTGCACAAATTTCTTTTTGTAATAGTTCTTCTAACTCTGAAATTCTTTTTTGCATTTTACTTTCTTTTAATTGTTCTTCAATTTTTAAATAAGATTTTTCTTCTTTTATATAATTTATTTGTTGTTGTACTTTAGTAATACTATTTATTGTTTTATAAAAAGAAGATGTTTGTAATGTTTGTAATTCTCTTTGTTTTATTGGAGTTAGGAATTTAAAGATAATAGTTTTTCCCATTATATTTATTGAAATTCCTTCATGACTTACAAAAAATGGGTAAATTTGAATTAAAAAAGGTGTTCCTAATATTATATCATGATTTATATTTTTCACAATTATAAAATTATGTCTAATACAATATTCATTGTTACATATTGATCCTTTTGTAAATTTATATTTTACTTGTAAATTTTCTCCATTTGCTGCCATTAATGTTTCTTTTGTTCTTTCACAATATTTAGTAGGAATTATTCCTTCTTTAATACAACTTGAATCAGCTCCACTATCTATTAAAGCTACGTATGTTTCTTTAAAATCTTCTACTGTAATGGTTACTAAAGCATACCATTTTTGAAATATCATTTTTTCTATAGTATTCAAATATTGAATTTCATTTGTTGGTATTTCTGATATACTTATTTCTTCTGTTTTAGAATTGGAAGTTGAAGGTTGATTTTCTATTAATGTTATTTTTGCTTCTATTTCTAAATCTTTTGTTTTTAATTCTATAATTTCTCGTTGTAATTGTTTTACTTGTATTTTGAGATCATTAATTTCTATTTGAAGATCTTTAGTGGTTTCTTTTTTCATTATATTTATGTTTGGATATTTATCTATTAATTTCGAAATACTAAAAGGTTCTATTATTTTTGGCATTTTGTCTTCTTGGATAATTAGACTTTTTAATCTTTCTAAATATTCTTTTTTAGCTACTGGATCATTTATTTGTTCTATTATGTCTAATAAAAATTCTTTATCTTCTTTTTTAGTTATAACATTTATATATTTTGAAGTGTTAGAGCAATTACAATTTTCTTCACTTTCTGAACTAGATATATCATTATAATAATCATCTTCAGAACTTTGATCTTTTTCATTTATTAATAAATTTATTAATTTATTTTTAATGTCTTCTTTTTCTGCACAAATCTCCGTAATTTTTTCTTTTAACTTACATTTGTTTGCTTTATGACCTATTTTTTCACATTTATAACAGACAATTTTGTTTTTAATAAATTTTCTCTTCTTTTCTGGTTTATCTTCTTTAGATTTTTTATATCTTATTTTCTTATTATATTTTTTAACTTTCTTTTTATATGCGGATGGTGATTTAATTCTTTTAATTCCAAATGCCTCACACCTATAAGTTTTTGGCTGTGTGAATAAGTATGAAAGATCACCACCTTTAGTTGGAATAAGTACGGAATCAGGTTGTAAGTCTTTAATCAAAACTGGAAAATTTTGGACAGCTTTACAACCTACAAAAACAAAATAACCTTCAACTTGAAACAAATTTGAAATTGGGTAAAGAAGTAATGGTACATCATCAACTAAATGGTAAGAAGGTATAGAACAAGTTTTAAGTGTGAAAACTCCCTTTGCCACTTCATTATTCCTTCCACCAATTGATTCAACTTGAGAAGGCATTCTAGCCTTTGACACTTTCCTTCAAAATCTGCATAAGAAGTACAAGTGTTAGGATGGAAATTATACTCAAAAGAAGGTAAAGATGATGAATGAACCATAGGTAGCAAATGAGAGTCAAAATTTGGAATTCTCCCTTCATGGTGGGTTTGACTTGATTCCCCTTTGGTATGGACAGATTTGAATTGAAATTGTTCCATGAGATGATTCCAAATAGATTCAATTCCTAAAAGACAAACTCCATGGAAGCTAGTGAATTGTACAAGTGACTTTGGAATGGAGCACGGCATGACTAACTTCACTTGACTTTGTTTAATCTGCACAAATGAAGAAACACTAAATAAAGCAAAGGTAAGTTCGTTAGAAAAACAATAAGCCCTCACATTTTTGCTCAAAATCGGCTCACTTTCTTTTTTTTCTTCCTTTTTACCACTCATCTCATCAAAATTTTCCATCTCTTTATCTAGCTTAACGCCCTCGATTGTTTTCTCATTATTAACCTCCTCAACAAATGGTTCAATAGGATGAGATACTTCTTTGTTGGGAATAGGGTCAACTACCTCCTTCTTAGAAAACTCACTTTGATAGCATCCATTTGACTCTATTTGTTTTTGGTGTAGAAGACGTTGATATGTCTCCCAAAATGACTCCTCATGAGGTGATTCAACTCTAGGTTTAGGCCTAGAAAATGTTGAATGAACCTTCTTATCACCTCTTGTATAAACCGGCTTTAAAGAGGTAGATTGCATGGAACCCCTCCTATTAAGAGATTCGTTCTCTTGCTGGGGTTTACGTTTGTGTTCCCTCGCTCCCCTTTGGCTTTTCCTTGATCGAAATGAGGTATTAGAATGATATATCTTATCATCCGCATCATGATCAGCATTCTGAACACTCGAAACCCTATTGTGTGTATTTTCGGTACTTCGCATCTCAATGGCAGCCAATCTGTCTAATAATTGTGTCATTACAACTTCATGTCTCTTCGCTTGTTTTCGAAGAGCTTGGAGCACTAGTTTGAGTGATACGTCGGTTTCAGACGGCTCAGGCATGTTCCCTTCTTGAGAAATATTGTCAAACCTGCAAAACAAGTGTATCCTAGTCTATCTTGCAAAGCACTCGTGTATCACTAAAGGAAAACACACTCACTCTCAATTTTCCTTCTCAAAGTTCTTAAAACAACTCAAACTCTCAAAAATTTCAGAATTAATTACCCTATAAGCAAGTAATAAGACACAAAGCAGAATTTTGAAAATCCTAGAAAAACTCTACCCGAAGCTGGAATTTTTTTTTTAACTGCTGTTTTTGTTGAATTTCTGGTCAGTATTTTGGAGGGTAAGTGGTGCTTTTGGGGTGCTCAAATAACGCAAGAACCAGTCCTCAAATTTCAGTCAAATCGGTTAGCAAAAGCTATCTCAACCGATTTTAGAAACTCAAGAATTCAAAGGCGATTTGGCTAAGGTGTTTGCGGCGGTTTAGGTTTGGTTTTGGAAACTGATTTGGGGGTGTTTAGGGTCTGGTTAAGTCGCTTGGGGTTGTTGGAATTCAATTAAGATTGGGAACTCAAGAATTGGAAACCAATCAAGATTTGACGACTCAAGTTTTGGGAAACCAATCAAGATTTGGAGACTAATCAAGAATTGAAAAACCAATCAAGAATTGGAAACTCAAGATTTGGGATACTTGATTTCCTTTGTGTGAGAGCCGATTCCTTCTCTTCTTCATTTTTTTTTTTTGTTCTTTTTTTTTTTTTATTTTACTTCGGCTCTTCAAGGAACACAAATTCAGGTCACACCAACAAGTTCAAGAAAAACGGATGAAAGGTTATGCAAATTCCAAGAAGACCCTAGTTCTTGATTTATTATTCAAGAACTTTCAAAACTAGACTTAGTGGTTCAAGAACTTCAAGAATTTTGTTCAAGGAGCTCAAGAACTTTCCCAAATTACGTTGTGGTGTTTAGGGTTTGCAAGAACAACAACCAATATTCAAGAAATAGGCAAAACAGAATTTCAGCAATACTCAAAAGAAAATTCCAGCAATACTCTAGCAACTTGGACACTAAAACAATATAAGGTACGTGACTCTTTTTTTTTTTTCTTTAAACCCTAACAACCCAAACACAAGTATAACAGACTCAAGAAAGAAATTTGGTTAGAAAACACAAAAAAAACAACACCCAAACAGATTTTTTTTTTTACTCGGATGAACAGTAACGTGAACAGTACGCTACAGTATGCTGAACAGTAATCGCTACAGTAATGATGAACAGTACTGGGTACAGTATTTTTTTTTTTTTTTGACAAAAGACACAAACTAACAAGATATGAACAATTTCAATTAAAAGAGAATTAACCTGATGCTCTGATTACCAACTGAAGAGCAACCCTAGGGGCAGACCCTCCTAGAACCTCCCAACCTTGTAATTATCAGAGTTGGATCTTTTCTCCCAATAGAAATTGAACTCGATTGTTCTCATGAACTCAAGACCTCTGACACACAAACGTAATCAGCAACCTTAAGCAAATAAGGATGGATGAAGCGACACCACGATTAGGGAACAAGCTAATCGATAAAGTCTGATTTGAATCCTAAGCTATGAACTCAAGAATTCAAGAGTAAGTTCGATTAAGAACTTGAAGGAAAATTCCTCACGATTTCTGGTTGTAATAATATGTGTTTTCACGCATACAATAGGTGCCTTTTATAGGTTAAAACTAGGGCAAATCCGGCCCACATAAACCTGGAATAGAAATTCGGTCCGCATAAAGAGCTAGCTCTTTAAGGCTTCTCGATAAGGCCCAATAAGTAATAAAATACTCAACTACTAACAACTACTAAACTAGGCAGTCTTAAGACAACTACCAACTAAGCTAACACGTATGAGATCATTCTTTCACTTCAAACGTACAAGTGAACAAGGTAACTTCATGGTCTATCAAATCTTCAAACTTAGTTTGCTCCTTGCTTGTATGGTGAATGATCAAGGCTCGTAAAGCTTCCTTCACTTTCTTGGATCTTGATCTTGTCATCGGATCACCAATGTTGACCAAAGGATTCTTGACTCAAGATTGAAGTTATTGTACACCCGCATCCGCATCAATTATTGTTACCAAAATGGATTTATTATTGTTTCAGCCAAAAGAGGAACTAAAGCCGTTAATGGGAAAATGAGTACCGTCATCTTATAACGGAGGATAGGCAGAAAATAGCTGGTGTTTTATTCAGAAATGTTTTTATTTGTATTTTATCCCTTAAATTAAATTGTGTATGGAACAATGGGTACTCTTTTGTTGTAATGGAGGAATGCCGTAAACAGCTGGTATTTTCTTCGAAAACGATTGCATTGTTATTCGACCCACAACTAAATGTATTTGTATAAGGGAAAATGAGTACCCTGTTGTTCTAATGGCGAAAACACATAAAAGCTGGTATTTTATTGGAAAAATCATTGTTATTATTGTATTCAGAAAAACATGTCTGTCTACGGAAATGGGTACTCTGTTCTCATATTCCTACCGAACCCGTCCACAGTTGGTCTTCTACAGCGGAGTAGTGCAATTCAAAAATATGCATGCGATTTGGTTCTTCTAATTTTTCCAAATAAAAATTTAGATGCAGTGTCAACTATGACTTATTATCGCACTAACCTAACTTAGGTTCACTAATGATACAGTTCGTTAACCGTAGTCCGCAAAAGGATGCCTGAAACAGGTCAAACTGCTCTTAACCACTCAGTCGATGCACTGCAAGCTCCTCCATTTAAACTCAGGTCCGTCATCCATATCTCCTCCTATAAGAGCTTCACACAACTAAACTTCTTCCTTGCATGCCCATTCACCCCCGCATTGGTTTCGCATAACAGCCTTCGCTATTGCATGCCGCTTCAGCTTCATACAACCACCTTTTATAAGTTTCGCATCTTTCTTTACCACCTGTAACATGTAACTAGACGAAAGATTCGCTTCGTTCTATATGTTCTAACCCCTGAACCGACCAGCCTCCTCGTAACATAATCCTTTTCCAGACTGACTCATGGCACTTGGACGACTTCCTAAAATACATGTCCTGAACAACGGAGGCATGGTCGGCTACTTTCAAGATGAGGTCTTACCACTTCATGACATTGGAGTGATGTGGATAGTTGAGGAAGCGCTGGTTCGGTTAGATAGGTTTCCCGGAGCGGAGTTTCCGCAGTCGATGCTGGTGTCTTGCATCCCCGTTCGCAACCCCATTCGCATTCTCGTTTATGTGTAGGTTTTTAAACGATAGGGGGTAAGGTGTCTTTTCACATTCTCGAGTGTTTGCGGGTTGAGGTTAAGTCCAAGGTTCGCCTCATAAAATTAGGGATCCGAGTGTTACTCCGCGTACCAACTTGGTTTCTTCGTCTAGATCCAAGAGCTACGTGGGATACTAGTTCATACCTCCGGGCGAGTTCGTATCATCTTGTGTCTCTGACTTTGATAAATTTGTGACGTAAGTGGGTATTTTCCACCATGCTGTTGCCAAGGAGAGATTGGCAGTTCCATGCTACCTGCGTAATGATGCATCCTTTCCCGAGCTCTGGCATCTTGGTCAATTTCTGAACCCAACCAGAGTGCAAAGGGGAAGGTACATATCTTATTCCTGGCCTAACTGCCATATGTGCCTTTTGCTCTGAAGAGAGTGATTTTTTCAAATAAGCTCCTTCTCATGTGTTGTTACCTGGCTTTTACTATTAGAGAAGCAGCAGATATGTGAAGTAAATCCGAAGTTGACTTCTATGCAAAAGTTTTACTTATTTTGGTCTGCTAGTACTTGAATAAGTATTGGGAAAAAGAGGTGACTGCAAAGCAGAAATTTACACAACTTTTGTCCAATTTGTAGCAGGTAAATTGCTCTGGGGCATATTTTGAGAATATGGATCTCCATAGAAAACCAGAACAGTTTTCCAACTTTTGCAAAGTGCTCTTTCTGTCCTTTGATATTTTGTTATCCAAGTGTGTAGAATGTAGATGATGGCTTTTCCGAAAGAGTAGCAATATCTAATCTAATCTAATCTAAAATATATAAAAGGGGGAACGACCATTAGCTACAGTGCAGCCATGGGCCGGTTTCCATGGTAATTCGGATGACTTCATGGGGTATTTTGGTCTTTCCAATGTGGCATAAAGGTCAAATTTGTGGCTCTTGAATTTTCTGATATTGACTTTGCATTTTCTTTCTCTATAATGCCCTTGGTGGTCAGGTTTTGCCCGTAAATTTGGAGACTTGTGTGTCCGTTTATTAATGTTTGGTTAGCCTTTCTTGTAATTGTGACCATGTTTGTGCCCTTTTATTGTTCTTTTCCTTAACTTTATCGGGATTACCCGATGGGGTGGAGCTCGAGGAGTCAGAAATGCCCATTTTTCCTCTCCTTTCTTCATCGTTGTCTTACTCTTCAGCTCATCTTCCCATCAATCAGCCTCTTATTTGTCTCATCTTCTTCCTCTTTTCTTTTCTTGGTTTTTTTTTTTTTTTGGATTCTGACCGAGAGCAACAACAAGAACACAATGGTCTGGACCTTTTTTTCCTTGTAAGACTCTTTTTCTTTCTTATCATCAAGACTTCTCTAGCCTTTTGGATTTTTTGGAGGGTTTACCAGTCGAATTTTAACATATAAAAATATGTATATATTTGTGATGTTGCAGGTCCAAAAATTTGGAAATGTCTTCCAACATTCAGCATCCTGATGAAAGTGAGATTGTGTAAATTTTTTTCCCAGGTGTAGAAGAAATTAGAGTATTACGGGTCTCCTCCGGCCTCAAGAGGGTTAAGGTTGGACTTGCATTTTTTCTCTCTCGACTTTGTTCTCTATATATTTTTTTAGTTTTTTCTTTCCTGTTATTTTGGCCATGTTTGTGGCTCTTATATTGTTCCTTTCATTTTCTTTATCGTAATAATACATCTAACCAACTCGATATAGAAAATGGCAAACAAAAGCACGAGAACGGAAAGCCAGCGGTCCAAGCAGAAAAGATTTTTTTTTTTTTAAAGAGAGGATGCGATGCTGTGATTTCACTTTGAAAGTGTGAGAGCATTATAATTCATACCATCTGTGGTGCAGAAGAAATCAGAGTATCAAGAGTCTCCTCCGGTCTCAAGATCCTTAAGGTTGGAGCCAGATTTTCTGTTTCTTAGCTTTCGCCTCTATATTTTTTTTTCGCGCTTTTTCCCGTTAGAAGTATCAATCTATGTTGTTTGCTTTCATCAGAAAGGTGAAGCATCAAAGTTTTTTCCCTTTAATAATCAGTTCCTAAATTTTACCTTGAATTCTTTCCTCGCCATCTTTTTGTTTTTAAAATAAATATCTTTCTGTATATATTGGCTTTCTGGATTTATTTTTAGATGTGTAGTTGAAAATTTAGACATATGTTCCCTTCAAGTGCAATCTTGGAAATTTTTTTTGTACATGGCGGTCTTTTGCTTTCTTTTTTATCGTTAGTATTTGTATGGAGATTATAGTTTACTCCTGTTTCAGGTTTTGTCTGGCCATGACAAGTTTCATGAGATCTATGTTCTCGACAGAGAGGTAAGCCTTCTTTTCGTTCCCTATGTTTTTTAAACCACCTTACAAAATAGTAATTTCGTTGTATGGTTATTTGTATAAAATTTCCTCTTTGAACTCTTATTATTTTACTCGATTAAATTTCATGATACAATAAATTGTATTTGTTTGCTCATTATCTTTTAGGGATGTAACAATTGAGGAGTTCTATACTTACTAAGATTGAGGGTTAATAGGTTGTGACTTTAGTATTTTTTCTCAATTGTTGGTTTTGGCTTTGATTTCAAAATTCTTTGTTTTGACAGACCATCGATTTCCTATTCAGGATTATGGTATGGTGGTGATTTTTCTCTGTTTTCGTGTATGTTGTCTTCTCTGCAGTTCTCTTCCACTTTAGCATCAGTTTTACTGTAATTGGTCTTGCTCCTGAAAATTTTCTTTTTGGTTTCCATCTTTTGCGGGTCATAGATTCTATTACATATTGTTCATATTTTAGGTTTAAATAGTTTGGTGGACGATTTGCATGTATTTCATCTACATTGCCTTGCATTAAAGCTCTTGCCTTTGCCGTCTTTTGGCAGATAGCTTTCTAATTTAGTGCCAGGTGGCCTATGTTTGCTTATTTGTTTTAATCTTTCCCATGTATGGAATGTTTTAGAATAAATATTATGAAATTAGGTTCTCATGTACCACTAAGTTGTCTTTGCATTAAACTTACTCTTTGATTTTGCTTTTCAGGACCAACTGGTTATTCAATAGCGAAAGATTGCATAGGGTTCATATAGAGTGGTTAATTTTTGAGGTAAGCCGTTTTTTATCTGTCTCCATTGTTTAATTATCCACTTTTTTGTGTTTTTATATTTTGATTTTCCCCAACTCTTCTATTCCTGACACACCTACTCTTAATGAATAAGTTACTTACGATGGCTTTTTTTAACATGTTTCCAAAAATTGACTTTGTCTTATGGGCCTAGGTGGTTAGATGAAAAGTCTGAGCTTTTGGAGGTTGATAAAGGCAAATGTTCCATGACCTTAGATCACTATTATATTTTACAGTGAACGTTATCGGTTTGTATATTGTATTCTCGAGTCAATTATAAAATCATGACCTCAATTTCAATGGTAATTTTGTCGATAGCCCTTGGTTATTTAGGTTTTTCACAAACATTGTGCGGATTGATGGTGTGTTTTGTACGCTCAGATTATGATATGTTATTTTCAAAAGACTGAGGCTATCCTTTATGGTTGGTTTGTGTTTTCCTGTGAATTGAGTGGATTAGGTAGGTTTTTTCATTAGTACTTATTGTTGGCTGCATGTATGTGTTGTACATTGTACAAAAGTTTTGTGAGCCTTGATTGTTTGCCTGCTTTTTTGCCTATGTTATTGAATGAAAATTATGTGCTAATGGTATACAGACATTATTACGATGTATTGGGGATGATGACAGTCTAATTTTTCGTTTGACGAATGTTTAATCTATAGGCATTTAAATGATTGTTTGTGCAACATTTCATATGCTTTTACCCTTGCACCACTCTAAAGATCTATCCCCAATTCTTTCCCTTTCCCTCCCATTAAAGGAGCGGTCCACCATTTGAAACCCCTCCATAAACAACCACCGCTATGAATATCACTTGAGAAGTTTCACATTTACCGGGGGAAAAAAAAACAAAAGCAAAAGAAAGAGTAGAGGTTCCATGAAATTGCCTCTGTTTCTTTTTCTTTGATTCATTCTTCAATTGTTAAATGTCAACTGTTGCGATGTATTCATTTGTCTGGGTTTCTATTTTGATGGATTTTGAGGTTTTGTAGGTAGATTAGAGTTTTATTGATTCTTAGTATGCTGAAGGATGCTTCTTCTGAAGTTACCTGTGTTGTGATATTATAATTCTATACCTTTTTTTTTCCTGTGGTTTACTTGACATTTCTGATTTGCTCACTCCAATGCTTAAATTCTATACAATATTCAGGTTATAATGATAGCTGGAGCATCTAGATATCTCGAGCCTTTTCAATTTCAACATTATATTAAGGTATCCTCAATTTGTTGCATTATTACTTCTTTTTTAAGGGATTCAAAATAAGTCTTGGTCTCATTACTATCTGCAAAGTTCTGCTTTTTGTGAAATTGGTTATTTTTTTTTTCATTTGTATGGCATCTTTAATTGAATTACACATGAAGTATAGAGAAATTCAACTAGCAAGAAAATAAAGTTTTTAGAAAATGTCAAAAATGGGTCAAATTTAGGAAAATTATATATGTGATGAATATCATTGTTAAGTTGTTAAGCTTAAAACGACTTATAAATCTCAACTTATTCAACCGTTGTTGTAAATCTCAGACTCTTAAAATATGTGTTGCTAAGTTATCTACATTTTCAAAACACAACTTTGTCAAATCTAGCATAAACCTTTCTGCATTTCATGAAGTATAATGACATAAAGGAGGGGTTGTGCTAACATTTCTCTTAATTATTTAAGTACTTTGCACAAACAGTATTAACATGGTTGAAAACATAGTTATATTAGTATTAACATATCCAAACACTACTAAGACAAACTGCAAATGAAACTTTGAAAACAAATTGACTTGAGCTCTTATCCTATGTTTAGAATTCTTTTTCTGTGGTTTATATCCTCAGCAATTAAACGCTTGCATATTGTATAAGCAAGTGCAAGATTTACTATAATCCCAAAAATGTGTCCTTTTCTTTTGGACGACTTTCCTTTTTTTTTCTAATAAATCTAACGCATTCTTTCTTCTTTTGGCTATCTACATTGAATTCTTCTAATGTTACAATTGCAAAGCTTTATAAGCATGTTAAGAAAAATATTTTTTTCCCTTTTTTTTCATTATGGAAACACCAAATCTCCTTAATTTTTATTTATTGCTTTAGGGAATGTTATCCTTAAATGTCGCACTAATATTGCACCAAATAGTCATCCAAGTTATTTTTTAGAAAAACATTTACAAGAATTCTTACTTTTATCGCCTGTCAAGGGTTTTTTTTTTTTTAATTCCTTTACCCAGCTTATCTGATTTGATTTTTTTTTTTTTTTTGTTTTTGTGGATAAATAAGGTGGAAGAAAAGGATGCCTGCAGCAAGTGATAAGTGACTATGATATAGGCTTTGAGATTCAACTCTCGTAACACTTCAGTATTTGTGTTCACTTGTAGCTTTTCTAATATTGTTTGATTTTTAATTGTAGTAATACCCTTTCATATTACAGCAATCATTTGAAAATTAGGTTTATGGCATTTTGTAGTCTGATTCATGTCTCACAAGCTAGGACATATTTGTTAAAGGACAAATCTAAGATCAGCTTACACCATCGTATTTCTAGCTGAAACAAAATGTCAATAGACAATCACTATATTTAGAAACGCTTTTGTAGAAAGGATCTACCTTTGAACCGACTGTCATCACATTTAATTGAATAAAAGGTCCATATATATCTACAAGTATACAATTTGCAATTCTGCAGATGGCCATTTGCAACTCCCTGGCTTCGTCATGGGCTACCCGCGCTGGGCGCGGGGGCCAAAAACTAGTTTAATTCTAATGTGGTAACATAAATTACAAATAGTTTTGGAGCAAAAGAAATAGTCTGCTCTCAAGTTCATTTACTCTAAAACCATCTCTAGTTTTAGTTCATAGTACCTCGTGAAATTTAAATAACAAATCCTCATTTTCTGATTTTCCATTTGTACCACAAAATTATTACTTGTCTTTTGGGTTATAATCTGCTTGAAGCTTGATACCAAGTGTATGAGATCTTACAGTTGACACTGGCCAATATGCTGAACCTGGTTGTACACGCTTCGTTGACTAGTGCTTCCCATGACTAATGATGATAAGGGGATAAAAATGCCCTTCTCAAGTCAGTCAAATACTATCAAAAGATGATTTTGGAGGGGAGGAATAGTTATTTTCTTTGGAATATGAAAATTTAAATTGTGACAACATAGTATAACTCTCCTATTGGTCTTCTTCTTAAATGAGTTTCATGCATACACCATAAGGTTCATGTTTCATGCATGGACCATACTTCATTGAGGACAGAGAAATGAATGAAGAGGGAAGAAAGTGGAAATGGAGCATGACTTGTATCAGGATTTATGTATCAATGGATGTCGTTATAGTTACAGCATTTAATACCAATTAATACCAGAAGAGTTTGTGATGTTTAATTCATGCAACGTATCCGTGGGATTCAGGTAATTGATATCAATGACTGAAGCCTCAATAGCTAATCTACAGCATAGCTAAATGGAACTACTAATATTTTGCGGGATAATTTCAAAAACATCTCCTGAGGTTTCTGGTTATTTCACTGGCCTTTCTTTAAATTTTGAAAATTACATTAACCTCTCTTGAGATTTATTATTTTGTAACATTTATGTCCATCTAATAATTAAAAAAATGAGATTAGGAGAGAGATAATAATATGATTTTTCCTTTGCTTCTCATTTACTAAATTGTTTAATTAATCTAGTACCAATCCAAACATTAAAAAAAATGCTTTTGTTTTCTTTTTATATTTCACTTGATGTAAGATTCAAATTATTATTTTTAGTTATAAATTCATCGCCAAACATGATTAATAACAAATAATTTTAAAAAATGTAATTAAAATATTACAAAGATTGAAGTTTAATATCATAAAAATCTTACCAACTAATTTTAGAAAAAATGGCCAATTTCGTTCCTAAACTTTTTTCTTGAGTCGATTTAATCCCTAACTTTTATTTTTGACCAATTTAATACCTAAACTTATTTTCGGATCCAATTAAAACCTTCTGCAGCGGTGCCACCACCTAAAAGCAATTTGACTTCTAATTTAACAATTAAATAAGGGTATTTTGGGAACTTTGGATTATCCCTCTCTCCACTACCAACGTCCATCACCAGCCACCCACCTCCTTCTTCTCCCACCCTTCTTCTTCCACCTCTCTTTCCCTATCCTCTTTTCCCAACCTTTGAGTTTACATTATAATTGAGAAAGTTGAAGAGGAAACCTGCAAATGCTTTCTGGCTCAAGTAAAAATAGCATAAATATGCAAATTTTATCACATCTGCTACCATTATGGTTGATGGAGAAAAGAAGTCCCAGCCATTTGCGCAATCGTTGCTGGAGCATTTGTTAGCTACAATTGGTGCACTGTCGTAATCATCAGTCCGCCCTTTTGCTGATGTCCACCCTCTGCTTTCATATTAATAGTTTAACAACTTTGGAAAATCATCTTAGTTTTTCTACAAATTTGCTGAAGATGTTTCGAATTTGTCAAATGCATTTCAAAGCAAATTGCTTGTGCTATTGTAAGACTCGATGGAACTGGTAGCTAGTAGAAAGGAGCTATCTATCAGTTGTTAGAATGCATTTTGAATTTGTTGAATGCCTTTTCAATTGTTGGAATGGATGATGAGAGGTGAATATTCTTGAGTAACTCTTACACGAGAACATATAAAAAAGTGAGATTTGGTCACAGATTTGATTAGATTTCACTGGAGAGGGAAACGAGGTGTGGGGAAAGAGAGAGGGGAGAGAGGGGTGGGAGAGGAATGCTGGTGAAGGGGTTGTGGGGAGGTTGCAGAAGGGGTAGTGAAGGGTAAGGGTGTAGAGGAAAGGGGAATGGTGTGGGTTAATGGGGAAGGGGAGTGACTGAGAAAACTAGTCGACAGAGAGAGGAGAGGAAGGGAGGAGAGGCGGCGGTGGTGGTGGTGGCGGCAGCAGTGGCAAGGAGAAGTGAGGTACGGGAAATGGTTAAGAAGTTAATTAAAAATTTTAAAAACACCTTTAAAAAGTTTTAAATTTTAAAAATACCTAAAATACATATTAATTACAATTCATACCTGAAGTTCCCGAAATACTCTTATTTAACTGTTAAATTAGAAATCCAATTGTTTTTTGGTGGTGGCGCCGCCGCAGAGGAACTTAATTGGATCCGAAAATAAGTTTAGGTATTAAATTGCTCAAAAATAAAAGTTAGGGATTAAATCGGCTCAAGAAAAAAGTTTAGGGACGAAATTGGCCATTTTTCCCTAATTTTAATATGTTGACAAGAATATTTATGATGTTAAAGTTTGTTTTTTGTAATACTTTGGTTGCAAATTTTTTGATTATTTGTTGTTGATCATGTTTGACAATGGTAGATAATTGAAAAAGTAATTTGGATTTTGTATTAAGTGAAAAAAATAAAATGATATACTAGTTTTGATGTTATATGTGATTTGATCCCTAATGATAAACAACAAATTTTACTATTTTTCTTTAATGTATGTGTTGGTATTAAATTAATTCAATCATGTAGTAGATGAGGAGCAATAATGCAATCATATTATTTTCTCTCTCATAATATCACTTTTTAATTATTGATTGGGTCTAAATGTTACAATACAATTAATCTCAAGAGAGGTTAGCGTAATTTTGAAAACTTGGAGGGGGGCCAGTGAAATAGTCAAGGGAGGTTTCTGAAATTATCACATATTTTGCACTAAAAATACTCTCGTTTACTCTGAAAGCAACCCTTTTAAGAAAAGAAATGGAGTAGAAGTAATTTTTTTTTTTTGAATTTATGAATTTCAATAACTAAATGCGATATGGTTGCGAAAAAGGTATTTCTAACTAGCAGTAGACATTCATTAATGCGCATAAATTACACCTAACTTACCATATGAATACATATAATTACAATTATTACACCTCTTTGTGTTGCTGTCTCAAATTAATTACATTTAAAAAAAAAAACACTCGAATCCCCTTCCTAACGGGTGCCTAATTAGCCAAACCATTGTAAAATTTGCACTACAACTTTACACCACAAAAAGGAAAATATCTTGTTTAGCATTTATTTTATGTCGAGCATTAGTTTAGTCAACAATTTATTGATTCTGCACCAAGTCTCAAGTGCTCATTGACCACCAACTAATTACTAGAGCTTAAAATATTAATGTTTGCCAAGGAAAGAACCTGGCCTCGTAAGACAAAAATAGAAGGGATAATTGTAGAAACCTCCCCTGAGGTTTCTGACACTTGCACTGACCTCCTCTCTAGGTTTAGAAATGGCATTCAGCACCCCTGAACAGGAACAATTCGTTGCAGAAACCTCCCTGAGGCTTGATGTCCCATTAAAAAATTATTTGTAGAAGTGAGATAAGAAATTTCTTCCAATTTTGCTCTGATCTTGCTTGACAATTAGTATTAACAAGGGAGAGGCATAGGCATTAAGGATCAAGCAAGTTCAGGGGTATAAATGCAACATATTTTTCATTCCAATATCTAGCTTGGTTTGATGAGTGTTTCGGAATTAAATGCAATTAAATTTCAAATTTACCCATGATATAACAATTCTTATAAAATAAAAGAATTATACATACGACAAATTAATATCTCCATAATTGTAACTATAATAGTTATTAACTTTTTTGATAAAATATAAGAAAATCATAAACCATAACAAAATTTAATACTAGAAAATAAATATAGTGGCTGTATTAATAAGGAGTAAATTCTTAAAAAGAGAGAGTTTTTAAACTAACTTTCTAAACGGTAGTGATTTTTGAGTAAGGAATGCGTTCTTCCAAATAAAAATGCAACTTTCAAATACGTTATTTTAATTTTCATAAATTTGTTTAAATATGAAAAATTGGTTAAATAACGCATAACATACCAGCTCTTTATAGGAAACTGGCAGGTTTTGTAGTATGTTTTATACCAGCTCTTTATGGGAAAAATTGGTTAAATAGCGTCCAAAGGAATATGTTTTGTATTTAACATAAATTAAATATGTGAAAGTTAAAAAACAAATTGCCCATAACATACCAACTCTTTATGGGAAACTGGTAGGTTTTATATTTAATGTGCTATTTAAACAATTTTGTTGGCCTGTGGAGCTAATTAACCAATTAGCGCATTAACTAATTAGTTAATTAGACAAACAGAAATTAGTTAATTAATTAATTAGATAATTAGTTAGTTAATTAGTTAAGTAGTTAATTAGTTAATTAGTTTAACATGCAAATAGTTTGTTAGTTTCGGACAGACAACAGCTTTAGTTAATTAGTTAATTAGATAAATAGAAATTAGTTAATTAGTTAATTAATTAATTAGATAATTAGATAATTAGTTAATAGTTAATTAGATAATTAGTTTAACTATGCAGAAATAGTTTGATTAGTTAATTAGTTAATTAGATAATTACATAAATAGAAATTAGTTAATTAGTTAATTAGATAATTAGTTAGTTAATTAGTTAAGCAGTTAATTAGTTTATTAGTTTAACATGCAAATAGTTTGTTAGTTTCAGACATACAACAGTTTTAGTTAATTAGTTAATTAGATAAACAGAAATTAGTTAATTAGTTAATTAATTAATTAGATAATTAGTTAATTAGTTAATTAGTTAATAGTTAATTAGATAATTAGTTAACATTTAATTAGTTAATTAGTTTAACTATGCTGAAATAGTTTGATTAGTTAATTAGTTAATTAATTTAACTATGCAGAAATAGTTTGATTAGTTTAATTTGTTTAACAAATTAAACGTTGGTTTTGATGAAAGTACTCAAACCTTTCATCTGGTAAAGTCAAATACAATTGGGGATACTCAAGTAAATTCACACACTTTTACCTTTTAAATTGGCTCCAACTTTTTCTAGGGGAGGTTAATGCTATTTCAAAATTGATAGGGGAGGTCAGTGCAAATGTCAGAAATCTCAGGTGATGTTTCTGCAATTTTCCCAAAATAGAATAGTTAGGACAGAAATTTAAACCCCAGTCTACAAGCATTGGTCCTTTAAAGACTCTTTCCACTGTTGTTGCCATGCTTTGCGGGTATGGTTCGTCAAGTCCAACATGTACAGTTGCCTCCAGGCCGTCCACAATCCACATGCTTGGGAAAAGAAAAAAAAAATACTATTTTGTATGGGTGAAATTTATATTAATAAAAACTTTGCCATATTAAAAGTAAATTATAAGTGTTGATGTAATACAATAATAAGTTGCTTCATTGTTCTTTGGGAATTTAATACTATTATTGATAAACAAATCATCATAAAATATCTATTCCCTCTGTTAAGTGAGTCAAAAGTCTCATTTTCTGATAGCAAGATATCTATTCTCTGTAGTATTTTTTTTGTTATTCTCATTAAAGTATTGTTTATTACCTAAGTTTGTTACTTGATTTCAAAGACAAATCATATAGAGTTATCCAAATTGGAAGAAATCTATGGTGGCAATAGAGCCAGAAAAAAAATATTCATTTGGATAAATTAAATGATTTGCCAATCAGTACGTGGTAAAGACAAAAATACATGATTATCAGGATAATATGTGTGCCAAATTGATTATCTACAAGAAGGACCATAGCAACCGCAGGATTATAATTACCCACAAATGAAGTTTAGAAAGCCTAGAGTTGATTTCTTGAAGATTGGTTTAATATATATGGTTAGCATATAGCAAACTGAAGTTGTTGCTTTAGCTGTGTACATACTTTCGTATGAAAATTGAATTTGAAAGCAAACTAATGTTGTTGCTAAAGCAATCATCACACTTTGTACCCAAAATTCATCATCTTATACATCCACACACTCAAAGCTTCTAAGTTCTAATTGACCATCACTTCAATGAGGTTCCGACGTACCCTTTAAGAATTCAAGGTTAAGAAATGATAAACATACCAACCGAATGCCTAGGTAGTTTAACCGTTAATTATTGGTGATAACATAGATAATGGATTTAACTTAAGTTTCTTGTGATACACAAGTGAACTCCTTATCAAGCATCAAAGTAGGCCTGTCAATCGAATCATTTGAGTTGGATTTTAATAAACTCAAACTCGGCTCATATAGTTGATATCACTTTTGGACTTTGACTTAGGGGTTTTGGGTTGATTTGATATCACAAAAATTTGAGCTGTAAGCCTAATTCGGGTTTAGCCCGAACTCATTTATTGTTCCTTAATTTTCTTAATATAATTACTTTAACTATTAAGTTCTAAATCTAATTTAACATTGACAGAACCACAGTGTTAAAACTATATAGGGACTAGTAATAGTTATTAAAAAGTACATAAACCAAGAATTTTTCAACAATATAGTTCAAAGTACATGAAAATAATAATAAAACATAATCAGCAATCACTACATACATATATATATATTGATATATAATTCATAAGTATAAAGTATTAATATCATAGATTTAGATATATAATTATATATACCGAAATATGAATATGATATATATACACACACACATATAGATTAAAGGGTCGGAGAAACTTTGTTATAGCCATTTCTATACATTCAATGTACTCTACAGATAGAAGAATACGTAGAGTTGAACATAGTAAAATAAGAAATTGAAAGATTTCGTTGGAATTGTTCGTTTGGGAATTTCCCGAAAAGCTAATCATAGGTTCTTCTCTCCATCGGAACAATAGGGCCGTTATGCTCATTACTAAACTTATTGAAAAGATGAAATATAACCGAGGTATATCTTTTTGATCCAAGGATGACTCGATCATCAGAAGAGGAATTAGGCCAAAAATTAGGCCCTATATCAAGTTTGAGCTTACTAAAATCCAAACTCAACTCACATTTAATTCGAATCTAATATTTAGGCTCAAATCCAACCCGACTCCATGAAAGGTTATGCTTATCGAGTTTTTCTTCGAGCTGAGTGTGCGGGGTTCGGGTTGATTCCGACCTCATTGACAGTCCTACCTCAAAGTTCTTTGATTCGCTTACTTTAGTGGCCATTGCCACAGGTGTTCAAAGTAGTGAACAACTAAATGGAGTTCGCCTGTTTTGATAGAAGATTATTTGAAATAATATTGTGGTAATTTTTATGATATGATGAATGTAAAATGAAAAGGCAAGCAAAATGAATCCCCTACAAATAAATTCAAAAACTGATGAACTTAGATGTGTGTCTTCCCTAGTAGTAAAGGGGAGTATTATTAACTAGATTACTAGAAATTATTCAGCACGAATTACTTTACCAAATTTTGTGGGAAACTCCTTAGGGACTCCATAAGATTGGATGTTACAGCATGGAAAGCTAATTTATGTTTGACCTTATTAACAACTTACCAAATGGGCCAAAAAGATCAAGTTCTTTTTGGCTTATTCTCCTTCAATCTTAACTTTCGCTTAAATCTTAGCCATTTCAAAGGCAAACGCAGATTTCCCAAACTTCCAGCACATGTATAAACCGAACAATTAAAGTAAACTAAGGTATGCTACGCTGATTAGTTTTGAATCTCAAGATAACAGCTTCTTTAATCTTAAGAGAGGTGTGGTACTTCTGAGAAAATGACCTAAATAGTCCCTCTACTCTTTTGTTAAGGTCAAAATAGTCTCTTAATTTTATTCTTAACCAATTTAGTCCTTTAATTTTTTTTTTCATAACTAATTTAAATTGTGAGAAACTGCTATAAAAACTATGTTGATTTTCAACAAACTCTAACAAGAATATCAAAACAATTATTGAAAAATCTCCAATATTTAGCTCTCGATCCGATCCAATTCTTTGTAATTTCCCTGACTAATTTTGGTTTTATTAATTTTATGAAAAGTTTTAGATGGTTTTTCCATTTTCCTCCCACTTTGACTAGTTTTGAATGGAAAAGACCTATTGGCTACAATAGAATAGTTGAAGTACTAAATTGACTAAAAGTAAAATTCATTAACAAACTCGGCTGTCAGTCTTTCACAAAATAGTCACAAAATAGTCTAGGGACTATTTAGTTCATTTGCTCGGTAGTTATGGTTAAGGCTATCAATGAGTCAGGTTTGGACCCGGATCCGATAATTTTTTTCAGGTATGGATTAAGAATAATTTCGGTATCTATACCCGTACCTGTTTACTCTAACAAAAAGCATGTCAGTTATGAAATATAGGATTTCGACCTATATCCGACCCGAACTCGAACAATACATTAATAATTATAAAATATAAATATTTTTAAATATATTCTTTTACTAAATTAACAAAAGTATTTTTTTTTTACCAAATTACCCATATCCCAAATGAAGCATCTAAGAAATTAGACTTTAAAAGAGGCAAACTTGTTTGACAAGAAATATATTCATCACAAGTTGCATATAAGTACTTTTTGCTAAATATCTTGGGATCATGTTGGACTTTTTTACTAACATGGATAAAAAAATAAATAAATGATACTCCCTCCGTCCCACTTTGATAGTCCTGTATTCCTTTTTCATGTCCCAAATTGTAGTCCACTTTCCAATTGAAGAATGTAGTTGTATTTTAATTTTCCTAAAATACCCTTATTCAATGTAAGTAGTTGTTACTATACACCTACCCCATCTTATGAGAGTTGATTCTTTTTTTACCATCAATTCAAGTTCCCATAAAGTTGTACCATATTTAATGTGAGGGTATTTTAGAAAAATAGCAATGTAAATTTATTTTTCCAACAAAGTTAACTACTTTTTCTTAAACTGTGTGAAAAAAGAAACAGGACTATCAAAGTGGGAAGGAGGGAGTACATGTTGGGTCTTTTTTTTTTGGGTAGATCTGACCTCGACCCAAGACCCATCGGATCTAGTTCCAGAATCTTAATTACAAGAGCCATCAGGCATATGGATCGATTCTGGGTCTAACACAGCGAACCGTTGACAGGCCTAGTTATAGTGATTCACAGGTCCCAACACCTGAACTTCTAGCAGTATAGTGAAAGCACCAGAGAGGGAGGGACCAGTGAGAAAACAAAACGAGATGGATCCATTCCGCAAGAGGCTGCCGAAGCTCTTTCTTCAGAGTCATAAATGCCATCTCTCCTATGAAAACTCCTCATCAACAAAAATGATAGGGTCAATTAAACTAAAACCTAATTGAAAGAGGGTGCGTTTCACCGTACTTCCTGTGATCTAAAATAACACGTACTTCACTTTGATATGAACTAGGAGAGATAAACCGTGCTTCGCGCGGTGGACTACAAAACGTAAATGCCCATAAAAGCATTAAAATTATGTAAATAATAGTTGGGATTGCTGATAAGTAATTTTACTTACAAATTAACATTGAAGTTATACAGATCGATTAACAATAGAAAAGTGTGGGACAAATGTAACAAGATAATCCGATAACAGAGTTGTTCTCTTGTTTTGGAAAAGGAAATGTCGTTACAGATACAACATGATTTGAAATTTGCAGAAATACTATACATTAGATGTGAAATGTATGATGCCATAGATACATAATTTCTTTTCGATCCCATGACCCTACTTACTCTAGTTCCCTAGTTTAATGCATAAACCGCGTATTAGCTTGGTGGGGGGAAAAAATGCAGATGCCCAGTGTAATAAAATGATTTGTACATATTCAAAATGGATCCATTTAATGGAATTGTTTGTGTCTGATGGAATTTAGTTGCAGATTAACCAAAAAAAAAAACCTATAACATAGAGATTCTAATAAATTCAATAAAGAATTGTCCTAAACTAATTACATTGATAAATAAGCAAGCATGTGGCATAGAGCTTGAAATGCACAATGCATCTTTCCCCTATCCAGAAGCAATTTTGTTTCTGCTGTCCCCATGGCAAGATTTGCTAAGTTCTCCCGCGACAACCTAATCATGAAATTATGATGATAAAATCTTAGTATATATTCCTTTGCAGTTAGCAATGGATCTCGTCACCAATGCATGGAAACTGAAAATGGGTCAGGAGACATTGATTGATCCCAAAACAAACGAGATAGACTCGACAACTTTAAAACTTGCAATATTCATACAAAATCTTTAACTAGCTTTTCCCCTCTTTTAAGAGAAGCATGATATATATTCTATCCATTATTAAGTATCAAAGAAAAGAGAAATAAAGCATCCTATAAGTTGTCAAGTTAGAGCAACTTGCATGGTAACTCATAATTCCACCAAAGCAGATAAATTAGCTATTCTGCTATTTCCAAGAAATTGAACTTAAAAGAATTCGGAATGCAATCTATTGCAGTATGGCCATCCATGTATGCCACCCAAAGGAAGAAATTGGAAATAGGTTAACTGGCAACAAATGATTCTAATCCGAAAGATAAATCCGACAAGTTCTAACTCCAAAATATCCAAACATGAAACTCATTCCGTTGTCGTAAAAGTGAAACATTGAAATAGCAACTATATTATTATTTTTTTTGAAGGGGGAGCAAGGAAGGGGCAGAACACAAAGTCAATGGAATGATCCTGAAATGCAAAAACAAAGTGGAAACTTATTCATTATAGGGAGGACATCTTTTTGTTATGTTAAAACAATACTCCATTCCAAAAGTTAAGAGGCATTGACATGATTGCATAGTTGCTTTTATCCTTGGAGAAGCTCTAGATATTCTCATCTAAGAATAATGTGTTTTCTAGATCTAAAATTTGAAATCTTTTGTGACTGAAAAATTTAAGATTTGATAACTCAATTCTTCATTTAGCATATGATAAGAAGTATTAAGAAACTATAAAATCATGAAGGGATATTTCTGTACTGATAAAGGCAAAACCAAGGTTTGTATAGAAGCCTTTATAGGGAAATTTTCTATGCTATAATAATTGAAACTTAATATTTGACACTTAATAATTGCTAAGGTTTTTCAGACTCCAGAAACACAGAACAAATGCAACTGATCATAAAGAAATCCTATACTTCTAATCTTCAATTGAGAAAGAAAAGGAAAAACACAGAAAAGAAGGAACTGTATCGAGTCCTATACCTCAAGATGAGTGTATGCTATCTAAGCCAATTCTTGCTTACGTGAAACTGCTGCTTTCTTAACTTCAAAAAGAACTACTCAGTGCCGTATCCAATGCTCCCCAATTGATTATATCCTCTGGAAGGCCCATTGTAGGATTCAAAATCCAATTTAGTAAAATCACCTGTCAGGATTGTCGCATTAAGTTTCTGCTAAGAAAAAAGATTCATGTAAATCAGGCGAAAATAGAGGTAAACGAAGTTTCATGTATTCATGTTAAAAGCAAGAAATAGAAGTTATGAGCCAATCCCATAAGACAGAAACCAATAGTGATACAAAGTAATTTAAAAGCTTCCATTTCAGTGAAGGTTTTCAAGAACAAGACAAAGTTTTTCTTTTGCTATACAGTTTGGAAACTGCAAATACTGACAAATCAGAATGGAAATATTCAAATCAAGAATAATTACAGCAACTATTATTTGAATTCCCAATTAGATAGAGAGAAGTCCTTTCAGTGGTATATTTGCACTCTAAAACGATGTCAATATGATTCTTTAGAAATTTGCAGATGTTTAGTGCACTTGAAACAATAATTCAAAGTCAACATCTGGCATTGCAGCATAAGAAACACATAAGATGTCCAACCTTTGGAAGTCCTCCAATCCCAAATGCAATATCCAAAGCAAATGAAGCTGTGGACACAACTGGAACTTGTTTGACAGGGGCAGAGTGGCCAAGCCACATGATAGAACCTTTTCCAAATGATGTAGTGATCTGATAGTACTTGAGCACCAAATCTTTCTTTGACGTCTGACTTGGATTTTCTTCTACCTTCCATACAAAAAATGACTTATATTGATAATGAACTAATGAAGTAAAAAAAAAAAAACAATTGATATTTTCTATTGCAGAAAGAGCAAAATGTAGGTACTCTCAAGCAGGAATAACACAATCCCAGCCAAATGTAAAAAATATCAAACTCAACAAATTTCAGCGAAAGAGCTATACTTAAAAGAACTCATCTAATTCAAAGAATCACATGGGAGAAAAGGGTCAAGTGATTTTTACATTAAGAATGATGCATTTAATGTTAAAATACTCTAGGAGCGAGGTACAAGGCTAAAATATGGTAATACACTTGCATACTTGGGTGCTTTATAATTTTTTAGTGAACAGAAAACCCCAAAATATGGGGGAAAACATGCAACTGTCACATTAAATAAACAAGATGTATGAAGTATTCAAACACTAAGCAAATATATGTATTAGTTTTAATTGGTACTGTGTGAGAACCCGTAATTTTTGTCCCATTTTCTAGGTTTTATTCGGGTTACTGGCATGTTTTCTGCATTTTCTTTCTTCAAAAAGTTTCTAGAGAGAATTTTTATGAGTAGATATAGTTTTTAGATGATTTTTCCAGTATCGAATAGTTTTTGAGAAATTAAGAGCGTATACAGGACGTGGGACCCACTAGGGCGAAAAGTTTGGAAAAATTCGGCCAGTTAGGTTAAGTTTTGGATACTGGATTTAATTAATCGGGTGTTAAGAGATAATTAGAGGTTACCAAGTGGATTGGTGTAAGAGAGACAAAAGTTAGGCAAACAATTAATGAAAGTGACAAGTGTCACTTAGAGATTCATTACCATTTTTGACCACTATTCATTCTCTTACCAATTTATCAAAATAACTCAAAAAGTTGACCCAAAAATCCCCAAAATTTGCAAGCTCATGGCCGGCCCTCTCTAAGGAAGGAAGAAAAGAAAAGCTCTCCAAAATTTTGCTCCAAACTTGCTCAATCTTCAACTTCAACCGGTTAAATTTGTAATTGCTCCATAAAACTCCTCCACTTAGTGATTTTGAGGTGATTGGTGAAGTTGTTTGGAAAGCTAAGGTGTTGAATTGCTTCCTATCTTGTGTTATAAGGTGAGTGACTAAGGAACTACTCTTTTCCTTCCAATAATGTTTAATTAGTAACTTATGTGAGTTGAGGTGATGATTATTGGTGCTATTTCATGATTTGGGTTGAGATTGATGACATTTTTCTATTTAATCATGTGATTTCTATTTTAATATGATTGTTATGGTGTAGCCATGTATGATGATGGGAAATGGTATTTAAGGAAGCTAGAAGGTGGAAAAAGTGGTTAATTACAAGCAATTTCTGTTTTGGAAAGAAAATTGGAAAGTTAGGGTTTCATTGTTCTTCATTCTGACCGGCACTGTAGCTCATAGTTAGAGACCGAATTGGTCTTGGGTTAAAACATGAAAGTTGTAGGGAATGATATTTTAGAGATTCCTACAAAATTTCAGGTCAATCGGAGTACCGTAGCTTGAGAAACGATGGAATTACCCTTGCTGCCCTGGTTTTACCCGAATTTGAGAATTGCATCTGTAATTGGTTAATTTGGTTGGGAATGCTTCAGAATTGGTTGTTGAGGTCTTCTGATGAAATGTACCCTTGTATCTTAGCTTTCGGATGGCTTTGGAATCACTGGATTTGGACTTAGGTAGCCTGATTTATGATGTTTGCACCAGAATGCGATTTGTGAACCTGTTTTTGCGGTTCTGGTGTAGTAGATTGCATTTTTGACCTGGTTACACTCGAAACTGGGCTAGAGTGACCTTCTGTAACATTGTAGCCCTATCTCTTAGCTTCGAAACGGTGTATCTTGCACCTTCATCCGATAATCGTAGTGCCTTTGGTACCAAAACCGCAAAATGATGTCAAAAACTGTTTTTTTTTTGTTAACACTTAACTCCATTTCCGGATTTTTCTGGTTTCCTCTAATGCTTATGTATGCTTATGGAACCCTATTTTGGTAGTATTTGGCATTGGTTTATGACTCGTTATCGAGTCTCATTGTACTTGTTTGCATGTTTTAGGGCGTGACGGTGGTTCACGACGCTCCTTTGACGGAGGTGCATGAAATATCATTTTCAAGCTTGGTGAGTGTACTACTCACTTGTGTGTTACTCTATGGCTTTGATATTTGAACTCGATGTGTTGAATGTTTATTGCACCTTCGATATTGATTTAAGTGAGGGTGTACTTGATCACTCTCACTTTTATGCCTTATATCATTGTTTATCATATTATTGGAATGTTACATGGAATGTTACATGAAATGAAAGTACTTGACTTGGTGTCGTTTGGACGAGTATCCAACGACCATGATTGTTACCATTGAGCTCAACCCCATTGGTAGTTGATTGAATCGAGCCGGCGAGGGCTTGGTCGTGCCAATTAATGAACCTTGGGGACTGTTATATGGAATCTTGTAGTATGAGAGACTCTCGATTCCGGTATACTCGAGTAATACCACATTGCAAGTGTTTGGAGTTCGGGCCCGGTAGGGGTATGTTGGGTGGAAGGAATGGAAGTAAAGTGGAGCCTACGGTTGGTTACTTTGAAACATTGACGGAGAGTCAATGAGGTTCGATCAAGAATGCAAACGAGGAAAAGGGCTCTTGAGAGCCGCCCATATCTTTTTATCACCACTTTTGATGTGTGCATTTGCTTACTTTTGATGAATTGGAATGAAAAGCTTTATGCTTATGTAAACTTTGCTGCTTGAGTGGTATTATCTTACTGGGCGTAAGCTCACCCTATTCCTTTTGTTTTCCTTACAGGAAAAATAAATACTTTTGGACTGGATTTGATAGTTGGTTGCCGAATTGAGCTAGATGGATATATCTTTTGTATATCTCTTTGATTGAAACCCTAAATGTACTTTTGGGACCGTTTCTCTTTTGATTTGGCAAACCATACATGTATCCACTTTTGAATACTTTTGTATGCCACTTTGGATTGTAAATGCTAAATTTCAACATGTAAATATTTGTTTGATGTTTGGTTGGGTTTTGACGTGTCGGTTACTATTCATGACCGACTCCAATTTCATTTTTTTTTATTTTTGTGATTTTGACTTGTTTACGCGCGTTTGTAAGTTCCGGAACGTATTAGATCGCTCTGAACTGAACCGTTAGTCCTGGCGAGAGTTGGGCAGGCAGTCCGCTAACCCCTTTGGTTCGCCTTAGGGGAAGGTGGGGCTGTCACATACTGGTAAGGGGCTAAAGCCTAAAAAGATAAGACTTTATATGCAAAAGTTATTTTACTTTATCTATTTTTGAAACCCATCAAAGTGATCACCAAGTTAAGAAGGTATGAAGACCAAATGCAAGTCAGTTCAGCAGGAAAATAAACTTCGGGTACCTTTTGGAGGAAAAGTAGGAGAGTTGAGTGTATGCCCCTAATAAGACTTTCCTATAAAGTCTGCATCAACAAGCAACAAATTCATGTCATGACTTGTGAAGAAAATGAGAAACAAAATAAAGAAAGAAAAGCAGTACTAAATGAAAAATGATGTTAGAAAACGTATCAAACAAAAGACTTTTTCTTTATACAGTGTGCAAGTTCAATAATTTTAAAAACAAGGAACAACTTCTGCAAGCTAGCAAAGTAAAGCATTTGGCTTTTGTAATTGATAGGAAATAATATTATAATCATTTATTCGCAGCTTCCAACTGCTAATAACAAGTATAAACACTATATTACACCTATAACTTCAAAAGAATAGTACAAACAAGACAAGGTAGCGTAAAAACGTTGAAACTCAACAAATCTGTGAAAAACATATTTGAGTAAAGACTGAATTTTTTTAAAAAAATGCTTCAAATTTCTACAACGGGCCATTACCTATCATTAATCCTAACCAAATTGTTCTCCAAAAATACAAAGAAAATAAGAACAAAATCTGGTTTGGTGGGGAAATTACCGGAGAGAGAGGTTGCAAAAACAGAGGCATCCGAGAGAAGAAGCATTTCGGAGAAGCCTCGCCATCATATTCAAAGGCTTCCATCAAACCCAAAAATGTCATTGACCAAAAAGAAAATTTAAAAAAAAAGACGAAGTACGAGAAAAAAATAAATAAAACATAGAAATTAAGCACTTTATATTAGAAATTTCTGTTTGCCTCATATTGTTCAGTTTGCTGCATAGAAATAAATCTTTCAAAGGCCCTTTAGAAACGCATCAGTACTTTTGCACATCCCAATTCAAAGGGCTTCTATGCATTTTAAAAAGGAAAAAAAAAGATAAGCACATAAGAAAATAAACAGAAGGGGCAAATGGAGGTCTTGTAGAAAAGTTACTTGAACTGACGGAGGATAAACAGTTTCTTGTAGATTTTTTTTTTAAAAGATGAAGAGCAACCACATCAAAAAAAAGCCACCTGATTTGAAAAGGGTAAGAAAAATAAGGAACAATAATATAAAAAATTAATCTGATTTGAACGGAGAATAAAGGAGCTTTCTGAGAAAAAATATATATAACGAAAGAAAATAAATTTGGGAAAAACAAAGAAAAGTCCCAAACCTTGAGCTAGAAATGATGCTGGCCACACGCTCTGGAAGATCTAGCACCAGCTTCTGAAATCTCCATCTCTTTCTTTTCATTCAATTTTTTATTCTCTCCCTCTTTGGCATTGAAACTAAGAGTAAGGAAGCTACAAACTTACAAGAAAATAAGCAAAGAGCGAGGAGGCTTAAACGTACTGAAGATTTTGGCATTATAATCTTGGAAAGGAAAGGCAGGAAAGAAGAAGCGGCGGCGGCGGCGAGGCTTTGGAAAGGAAAGTCAGGAAAGAAGTATTTTGTGTGTCTAACCCTAAACTGACAAACCGCGCATCGCGCGAAAAAAAAATACTAAAGGCATGCTTATGGCACGTGATGACGACCAAAAGAAATGAACAGTAACGCGACGACGACGAAAAAAGCAAATGAACAGTAACGCCTCTTGGCTCTTAGAGTGTTATGTTAATAATTATAACTTGGCCACATTTCAAATAATTCATAAAAATTTGAGAGTTGATGAAATAATCCCTTTGCTTTTAAGAGTTTAGAGGGAAATAATTCAATTTGCATAAGAGTAGAGAAATTATAAGGAGCGATTAGACTATAGAAGTTGATGCCACTCATTACACCCCCATCGTAGTTATTAACCATTAAGATGATTTTGTCGGTGATTTTTTTTAATAAGAAAATAGTCAATCCTCCTAGCCTTTTTTCTTGTCATAGCGACTTCAAAATATTTAAAAATATGAGAAAGACTTAAAGAAAAAAATTAAATGATGGAATATTTTGAGGATGCCTAGCCCTTCACAAAATCCTCCAAAACAACCTTAATGCCATATGGCAGCATTTATTAAATGAAATGTCCCTACTAGTCTTTGTTCTTGTCATAGCGACTTCAAAATATTTAAAAAATTGAGAAAGACTTAAAAGGAAAAATTAAATGATGGAATATTTTGAGGATGCCTAGCCCTTCACAAAATTCTCCAAAACAACCCTAATGCCATATGGCAACATTTATTAAATGAAATGTTTCTAGTGTTAGCAAACTATGAAATCCCTTCAAAAAAAAAACTATGAAATCAACATGAATTTTTTAAATTAAAATTCTACATTTAATAAAAAAATCCTACCATAATGGATTTACACGCATTAACCTCAAATTTAATAGGAAACTACATAAAAATCGATTAAGTTTTAAAATTATCATGAACCATCTAAGTGTTAACACAAAATCAATCAAGAAAATCATTAGAACGATACGAATATCTCTATATATTTGGGATGGAGGGGGCAAACTGAAATTACCCCTCACTTTCAGGGAGGTCTAGCATAATTAATCGTAAAAGCCAAATCCTTATTTTTACCAGCCTTGGAAATCGGCCCGTGAATGGGCCACCACATCCACGAGCGTACTTTTGTCTTGCTGACAAAATCCGTAAATTTCTGATTGGAGCGTGCTATGGCGAGTGACTCAAGCGCGTGGGAAATCACTCTCTCCCAGCTCCATCTAAACAGGGCAAAGGAGGAGCCAAAATTATAAACAAAACAAAAACAACTGAGCAGTGATAGTGAAAGAAGCCCAAGGAGTGAACTAAATGAAGCAGTAGTGACTTTGGGAATTGCACAGCAGCTGCAGCAGTTGCACTGCACCACCACCCTTCAGTTTTCTCACACACTCACACACTAACGTTATAGGGTTTGCTTATCTCTGCAGTTTCTACTTTCTTGAAACTCGGGGGAACCCAAAAAAGAAAAAAAAAAGCTGCATTTTGTCCTGTTTTTTTGGCCTTTCAAGTAAGTTCTCAAGCTGTTAATCTCTTTTCTATTTTCCCTGTTTAGTTACTGGAAATGCTCCGTTTCTGTAGTTGAAACTTGCTAGTTGATTGAGTTGCAGGGAGGAAACGTGAGTTTTCCATATGGGGGTTCCCTTTCATGATATTTCAGTTTTCTGTCCATTCCCTTGTTTTGCGGTTTTGGGTTTCTGTCTTTTTGAGGGTGGGGTAAATGGGGTTGGTTTCTCCATGTGCTAGGCTAGCTGCTTGTTTGTATCCCTCCAAAGCTCTCCAGTTTTGGAGGATATCTATTACTTCTTTTGTCCCATTAAAAGTGTTGTATTTTAAAACGTAAGTAGGATTTTCACTGGGTGCTTGTGAAAGGCAAGAACAGAGGCATTGGTGGTGTAGTTTTCCTTTTTTTTTTTGGAGTCAGAGCAGGTAATTGAATTTTTTTTTTGTCTTTAGATCTTAGTTTGTTAGCTAGACAAAGCAAAATATCAATGATGCTTGATGGGTTTTTCTTTATTTCTTTATTTTTTATGTTTCAATGCCTGTTGTCTCTTGTTATCTTTCCTGCTATTGTTTTCTGTCCTGTTTCCAGGATGTGATTTATGGGTTGAGTGAGAATTTTCTCCTGATTTCCTTATTTTCTGGCAATTTGATACAGCAAAGAAGGAAGAAAAATAAATAAATGATCTTATACAGTTTCTATCAGCGACGTCAATTTCTTGTTAGAAGAAAAGCTATGTTTGTCCCAGTGCAAGCAGTTTTTTATTTCTCATTATTTACAAATTTTTCCCTGTAAGTGATGTGGGTTCTTCGATCTTGATTTTGCTTAACGTTAATGATGAATACAAAAAGTATCTCTCTTATTTTTTTTCAGTTATGTTAATATTTTATCTTTTTGTTGAAAGTCATGTTTGGTTTCTCTAGTTAATATTAAGACTTTATGCAGAAATGTGGGTTGGAAGAGTCGTTTTCTTAATTATGATGATGCTATAGTTAAAGAGTCTAAGCAGAGGAGTAAAAACGAAGTAAAAGAAAAAAAGAAGTGAAAGGATGCCAACATAATCATATTTGTTGTTTTCTTCCATCTATCCCATTCTTTTTTCGCTTTACTTTTTTAGTCATTTTCTTCTGTTGGAGGTTTGGTTGGTGGGAGTAGTGGAGGTGGTTTCTATGGAGTTTCTTTGAAGGGATTATTGTGTTTGGTTGTTTATTTCTTGGCTTTGCTTGCTCACACTTGAATATGGACTAAAGGTTGGGTATCCTTGAAGAACAATTTTATTTGTCTGTATTCAGATTTATGTGTATGAGAGTTCTTTCTGAGCAAAGGTTTTCTTCTGAACTGTTATAGGTGCATTGGGTCTGGTGGGCCTTTGAAGAAGTTCCTTTGTTTGCCATATTCTTCCTCCACTGTACCGTAGAGTTACTTAATATGCAGACACCAAAAGGAAGGTACTTTGTCATTACTAAGGTTTTGGGGCTATCATACTCTGCTTTGACTTTACTAGTCTTCCTCTGCAAATCTGTCAAAATCTTTGTTTTCTTGTCCCTTAAGATCTGCAAATAACTAATTACATCCTAGGACTTATACAACCAAAACTTCAATATTAATTTCTACTAGCTGCATAAACCTGATACACTCTCTTCTTCTTTTTTTTAAAACATTGCGTATTTAGTTGATAGCAACATGCATTGTCTTTGATAGATAGCGCATTATGCAGCTGCACTATGATTAATGTACTGTTTAATGTTTCACTGCAGATTCCCAGTTAGCATTAGCTAAAAATTTGCATATATCCTTTCACTAAATTTTCATCTTTGAATGTGCCCAAGCATTTAGAGCTGTGCACCGTATCAGTAAATTATTTAATTGTTTCATGAGAAATATATCATTTATCAACATTATTTTGTTCTGAGTTGTCCATGATATGTCTTCTTTCTTGCTTTTGATAATTTCACCTCATAAACTCTGAGAACAGGACTAGTTCTTCAGAACTGCCTCAGAAAACATCTCCAGCCACTCCTCGGACAGCTCAGAAGCTCAAAACTCCTGGATCAGAGGCAGACTCAGTTTCAACTTCAAACTCAGCCGGGAGGATGTCAAAAGAAAGAAGTCCTAAAGTTGTTGATCGCAGGTCTCCTCGAAGTCCAGCAACTGAGGTACTTAACCTTAACCATTTTGGCAGATTGATCAGATACTTCTAGATAGTTGATGCATATTGAAGTTCAGTTTTTGCTCTCAAAATTTCACAGTTTATGTGGTCTGTATCCACATTCAAAATAAAGCTGATGCATAGTTTAAGAGTTGGTGCAAAAAGTCTGTGCCAGCATTTTAAACAATTTACTTGTCCCAGTTAGATATGAATTGCTGTCAGATAGTTCCCTCTCCACCTCATGGCACAGTGAATTGTATTATCCTTTTTATTTACCTTACATCTGGTAGAGATAGATCCTATAAGGATAGTTGCATGCTGTTTGTAGCTTGTCATTTATAACCAATTTGCGTTTCTTTTCTTTATCTGATTGCCTTTCTTAATCAACTTTCTGTCTTAAGGCATTAATGGTATTTGAATTAAGTGTTCGAATATCTGCCAATTTTGTGCCATTTCAAATCTTTTGGCATCTTGTGCTTTCTTGTGTTTCTTTGTCTGTTCTTGGTGGATGCTTTTCCTCCAGTACTTTGTCTACCATACATCTGATGGGATTATTTACCTTTAATCTATGTGTAACAAACTGCCCCTTCCTCAGAAGAAACGGACAACTAGAGTTAGTGATTTGGAAACTCAGCTTGCCCAGCTCCAAGAGGAACTGAAGAAGGCAAAAGACCAATTAAGCTCATCTGAATCAAGGAAGAAAAGGGCCCAGCAGGAGGCTGAGGAGGCTAAAAAGCAACTTGAAGCCATGTCAGAGAAGCTTGAAGAGTCTGAGAAGCAGTTGCAGGAGCTATCGGATTGTGAGGAAGCTCGGGTGCAAGAGTTGCGCAAGATCTCACAGGATAGAGATCGGGCATGGCAGTCGGAACTTGAGGCTATCCAAAAGCAACACTCTATGGATTCTGCTGCTCTAGCTTCTGCCATGAATGAAATTCAGAAGCTTAAAATGCAACTTGAAAGGGTAGCTGAATCTGAAGCAGCTCAAGCTAGGCATGCTGAATCAGCTCATGCTGATGTTCAGAACTTAAGAATGGAACTTACAGAAACTCTTGCGCTGGTAGATGAAATAAAGGCTCAGTTAAATGACAGCAAAGAATCTGAAGTTCGGGCAATGGAAGAAGTAAGTAAAGCTCAAATGCAGCTGGAGGAAGCAAAGGCCACGGAGGACACGCTTCGCTCAGAAGGTCTCAGAGCTGAGGAGGCTTACAAGTCCTTGGCCTTGAAGTTAGAACAATCAAAGATGCAAGTCAATTCTTTGGAGGAACTTGTTAGTAGACTGCAGGCTGATGTTAACAAAAGGAGCAATGACTCATCAGCTTCTTCAGGTGATGTTGAAATTGCAAGGGAAAAAGAAGGAGCTGAGAAGTCAGAACAGCTTAAAGTTGAGCTCAATAGTATAAAACTTGAGGTAGGTCATTTGAGAGCTGCATTAGAGGCATCTGAAAGAAGATATCAAGAGGAATACATTCAAAGTACCTTGCAGATTAGAAGTGCATATGAACTGGTTGAGAAGACAAAGTCTGAATCATGTCAGAGAGAGGCTGAATTGGAGGCTAGGTTGAAGGTTGCAAGAGCTGATGTTGAAGAGTTAAAGAAAAGACTAATGGATAAAGAAACTGAATTAAAGAACACTGCAGAGA